>NW_028162706.1:0-246842 GCF_964263955.1 Coregonus lavaretus | reverse complement strand
TTTTATTGCATGACATAAGTATTTGATACATCAGAAAAGCAGAACTTAATATTTGGTACAGAAACCTTTGTTTGCAATTACAGAGATCATACGTTTCCTGTAGGTCTTGACCAGGTTTGCACACACTGCAGCAGGGATTTAGGCCCACTCCTCCATACAGACCTTCTCCAGATCCTTCAGGTTTCGGGGCTGTCGCTGGGCAATACGGACTTTCAGCTCCCTCCAAAGATGTTCTATTGTGTTCAGGTCTGGAGACTGGCTAGGCCACTCCAGGACCTTGAGATGCTTCTTACGGAGCCACTCCTTAGTTGCCCTGGCTGTGTGTTTCGGGTCGTTGTCATGCTGGAAGACCCAGCCACGACCCATCTTCAATGCTCTTACTGAGGGAAGGAGGTTGTTGGCCAATATCTCGCGATACATGGCCCCATCCATCCTCCCCTCAATACGGTGCAGTCGTCCTGTCCCTTTTGCAGAAAAGCATCCCCAAAGAATGATTTTTCCACCTCCATGCTTCATGGTTGGGATGGTGTTCTTGGGGTTGTACTTATCCTTCTTCTTCCTCCAAACACGGCGAGTGGAGTTTAGACCAAAAAGCTCTATTTTTGTCTCATCAGACCACATGACCTTCTCCCATTCCTCCTCTGGATCATCCAGATGGTCATTGGCAAACTTCAGATGGGCCTGGACATGCGCTGGCTTGAGCAGGGGGACCTTGCGTGCGCTGCAGGATTTTAATCCATGACGGCGTAGTGTGTTACTAATGGTTTTCTTTGAGACTGTGGTCCCAGCTCTCTTCAGGTCATTGACCAGGTCCTGCCGTGTAGTTCTGGGCTGATCCCTCACCTTCCTCATGATCATTGATGCCCCACGAGGTGAGATCTTGCATGGAGCCCCAGACCGAGGGTGATTGACCGTCATCTTGAACTTCTTCCATTTTCTAATAATTGCGCCAACAGTTGTTGCCTTCTCACCAAGCTGCTTGCCTATTGTCCTGTAGACCATCCCAGCCTTGTGCAGGTCTACAATTTTATCCCTGATGTCCTTACACAGCTCTCTGGTCTTGGCTATTGTGGAGAGGTTGGAGTCTGTTTGATTGAGTGTGTGGACAGGTGTATTTTATACAGGTAACGAGTTCAAACAGGTGCAGTTAATACAGGTAATGAGTGGAGAACAGGAGGGCTTCTTAAAGAAAAACTAACAGGTCTGTGAGAGCCGGAATTCTTACTGGTTGGTAGGTGATCAAATACTTATGTCATGCAATAAAATGCAAATTAATTAATTAAAAATCATACAATGTGATTTTCTGGATTTTTGTTTTAGATTCCGTCTCTCACAGTTGATGTGTACCTATGATAACAATTACAGACCTCTACATGCTTTGTAAGTAGGAAAACCTGCAAAATCGGCAGTGTATCAAATACTTGTTCTCCCCACTGTATATACTGTATTCTATTCTATAATATTCTACTGTATCTTAGTCCATGCCACTCTGTCATTGCTTGTCCATGTATGTCTTAAATTCCATTCCTTACTACAGTCGTGGTTAAAAGTTTTGAGAATGACACAAATATTAATTTTCACAAAGTCTGCTGCCTCAGTTTGTATGATGGCAATTTGCATATACTCCAGAATGTTATGAAGAGTGATCAGATGAATTGCAATTAATTGCAAAGTCCCTCTTTGCCATGAAAATGAACATAATCCCCAAAAAACATTTCCTCTGCATTTCAGCCCTACCACCCTGACATCATCTCAGTGATTCTCTCGTTAACACAGGTGAGAGTGTTGACGAGGACAAGGCTGGAGATCACTCTGTCATGCTGATTGAGTTAGAATAACAGACTGGAAGCTTTAAAAGGAGGGTGGTGCTTGAAATCATTGTTCTTCCTCTGTTAACCATGGTTACCTGCAAGGAAACACATGCCATCATCATTGCTTTGCACAAAAAGGGCTTCACAGGCAAGGATATTGCTGCTAGTAAGATTGCACCTAAATCAACCATTTATCGGATCATCAAGAACTTCAAGGAGAGAGGTTCAATTGTTGTGAAGAAGGCTTCAGGGCGCCCATGAAAGTCCAGCAAGCACCAGGACTGTCTCCTAAAGTTGATTCAGCTACGGGATCGGGGCACCACCAGTGCAGAGCTTGCTCAGGAATGGCAGCAGGCAGGCGTGAGTGCATCTGCACGCACAGTGAGGCGAAGAATTTTGGAGGATGGCCTGGTGTCAAGAAGGGCAGCGAGGAAGCCACTTCTCTCCAGGAAAAACATCAGGGACAGACTGATATTCTGCAAAAGGTACAGGGATTGGACTGCTGAGGACGGGGTAAAGTCATTTTCTCTGATGAATCCCCTTTCCGATTGTTTGGGGCATTCGGAAAAAAGCTTGTCCGGAGAAGATAAGGTGAGCGCTACCATCAGTCCTGTGTCATGCCAACAGTAAAGCATCCTGAGACCATTCATGTGTGGGGTTGCTTCTCAGCCAAAGGAGTGGGCTCACTCACAATTTTGCCTAAGAACACAGCCATGAATAAAGAATGGTACCAATACATCCTCAGAGAGCAACTTCTCCCAACCATCCAAGAACAGTTTGGTGACGAACAATGCCTTTTTCAGCATGATGGAGCACATTGCCATAAGACAAAAGTGATAACTAAGTGGCTCGGGGAACAAAACATCAACATTTTGGGTCCATGGCCAGGAAATTCCCCAGACCTTAATCCCATTGAGATCTTGTGGTCAATCCTCAAGAGGCGGGTGGACAAACAAAAACCCACAAATTCTGACAAACTCCAAGCATTGATATGCAAGAATGGGCTGCCATCAATCAGGATGTGGCCCAGAAGTTAATTGACAGCATGCCAGGGCGGATTGCAGAGGTCTTGAAAAAGAAGGGTCAACACTGCAAATATTGACTCTTTGCATAAACTTAATGTAATTGTCAATATAAGCCTTTGACACTTATGAAATGCTTGTAATTATACTTCAGTATACCATAGTAACATCTGACAAATATATCTAAAAACACTGAAGCAGCTAACTTGGTGAAGACCAATACTTTTTTTATTTTTTATTTTATTTAACCTTTACTTAACCAGGTAGGCCAGTTGAGAACAAGTTCTCATTTACAACTGCGACCTGGCCAAGATAAAGCAAAGCAGTGCGATAAAAACAACAACATCACAGAGTTACAAGCAGCGTTCGATTGAAGAGCATGCATTTAGTTTTACTAGCGTTTAAGAGCAGTTGGAGGCTACGGAAGGAGTGTTGTATGGCATTGAAGTTCGTTTGGAGGTTTGTTAACACAGTGTCCAATGAAGGGCCAGATGTATACAAAATGGTGTCGTCTGCGTAGAGGTGGACCTGAGAGTCACCTGCAGCAAGAGCGACATCATTGATATACACACAGAATAGAGTCGGCCCGAGAATTGAACCCTGTGGCACCCCCATAGAGACTGCTAGAGGTCCAGACAACAGCCCCTCCGATTTGACACATTGAACTCTATCTGAGAAGTAGTTGGTGAACCAGGCGAGGCAGTCATTTGAGAAACCAAGGCTATTTAGTCTGCCAATAAAAATGCGGTGATTGACAGAGTCGAAAGCCTTGATCAGGTCGATGAAGACGGCTGCACAGTACTGTCTTTTATCGATCGCGGTTATAATATCGTTTAGGACCTTGAGCGTGGCTGAGGTGCACCCATGACCAGCTCGGAAACCAGATTGCATAGCGGAGAAGGTACGGTGGGATTCGATATGGTCGGTGATCTGTTTGTTAACTTGGCTTTCAAATACTTTCGAAAGGCAGGACAGGATGGATATAGGTCTGTAACAGTTTGGATCTAGATTGTCACCCCCTTTGAAGATGGGGATGACCGCGGCAGCTTTCCAATCTCTGGGGATCTCAGATGATATGAAAGAGAGGTTGAACAGGCTAGTAACAGGGGTTGCTACAATTTCGGCGGCTAATTTTAAAAGGAAAGGGTCCAGATTGTCTAGCCCAGCTGATTTGTAGGGGTTCAGATTTTGCAGCTCTTTCAGAACATCAGCTATCTGAATTTGGGTGAATGAGAAATGGGGGGGGGGGGGGGGGGGGGGGGCATGGGCAAGTTGCAGTGGAGGGTGCAGAGCTGGTGGCCGAGGTAGGGGTAGCCAGGTGGAAAGCATGGCCAGCCGTAACAAAATGCTTATTGAAATTCTCGATTATCGTAGATTTATCGGTGGTGACAGTGTTTCCTAGCCTCAGTGCAGTGGGCAGCTGGAAGGAGGTGCTCTTATTCTCCATGGACTTTACAGTGTCCCAAAGCTTTTTGGAGTCAGTGCTACAGGATGCAAATTTCTGTTTGAAAAAGCTAGCCTTTGCTTTCCTAACTGATTGTGTATATTTGTTCCTGACGTCCTTGAAAAGTTGCATATCGCGGGGGCTGTTCAATGCTAATGCAGTACGCAACAGGATGTTTTTGTGCTGGTCAAGGGCAGTCAAGTCTGGGGTGAACCAGGGGCTATATCTGTTCTTAGTTCTGATTTTTTTTTATGGGGCATGCTTATTTAAGATGGAGAGGAAAGCACTTTTAAAGAACAACCAGGCATCCTCTACTGACAGAATGAGGTCAATATCCATCCAGGATACCCGGGCCGGGTCAATTAGAAAGGCCTGCTCACTGAAGTGTTTTAGGGAGCGTTTGACAGTGATGAGGAGTGGTCGTTTGACCGCGGACCCATTATGGATGCAGGCAATGAGGCAGTGATCGCTGAGATCCTGGTTGAAGACAGCGGAGGTGTATTTAGAGGGTAAATTAGTCAGGATGATATCTATGAGGGTGCCCATGTTTACGGATTTAGGGTTGTACCTGGTAGGTTCCTTGATAATTTGTGTGAGATTGAGGGCATCTAGTTTAGATTGTAGTAAGGCCGGGGTGTTAAGCATATCCCAGTTTAGGTCACCAAGCAGTACGAACTCTGAGGATAGATGGCGGGCAATCAATTCACATATGGTGTCCAGGGCACAGCTGGGGGCTGAGGGGGGTCTGTAGCAAGCGGCAACAGTGAGAGACTTATTTCTGGAAAGGTGGATTTTTAGAAGTAGAAGCTCAAACTGTTTGGGCACAGACCTGGATAGTATGATAGAGCTCTGCAGGCTATCTCTACAGTAGATTGCAACTCCGCCCCCTTTGGCATTCTATCTAGACGGAACATCTGATATGTTCTGGGTCGATAGCGCGCTGTGCAGTCTGGCCGATAATTGTCCAGGCTAGAGCTGGCTGGTAGGTAGTGCAGGCCACGGACAATGGTGAAAACTGCTAACGGTGGCTAATAGCAAGTTTGTATTTTTTTCTGTAGTTCATTCAATTTAATTGAAGAACCCAGTGGGTTCTGGTAGCTTTTAATAGTTGATTCTAAGATTTTTATTTGATCATGTATATGTTTTTGCTGTTTGTTCTTTGTTACAGGGCCAAAAAGATTGGAGAAGTGGTTTATCCATACATCTCCGTTTTGGATAGATAAGTCTTCGTGTTGTTGATGGTTTTCCAATTTTCCCAGAAGTTACCAGATTTATTTCTGGAAAGGTGGATTTTTAGAAGTAGAAGCTCAAACTGTTTGGGCACAGACCTGGATAGTATGATAGAGCTCTGCAGGCTATCTCTACAGTAGATTGCAACTCCGCCCCCTTTGGCATTCTATCTAGACGGAACATCTGATATGTTCTGGGTCGATAGCGCGCTGTGCAGACTGGCCAATAATTGTCCAGGCTAGAGCTGGCTGGTAGGTAGTGCAGGCCACGGACAATGGTGAAAACTGCTAACGGTGGCTAATAGCAAGTAGCTAGCAAGTAGCTAGTTAGCTGGCTAGTTTCAGCTGGTTCTAGATAAAAAGGTATAATAAATAATAGAATCCGATCCACATTGGGTGAGGCGGGTTGCAGGAAAGTATATTTAGTTGAAGGATGAAAAGTGAGATATATACGAAAAAGACAAAAACAACTATAAAACTGTCTATTTACATGAGCACACTACAGAATACACGACCACACTGCTACGCCATCTTGTGTCATTCTCAAAACCTTTGACCACGACTGTAGATTTGTGTGTATTGGGTATATGTTGTGAAATTGTTAGATATTACTTGTTAGATATTACTGCACTGTCGGAGCTAGAAGCACAAGCATTTCACTACACACGCAATAACATCTGCTAAATAAAATATGATTTGATTTGATTTTCTCTCACACACTCTCTCTATCTCTCTCGTTATCTATCTCTTTCTTCCAGCCTACAGCTGCCAATCATGTGATAGCCAATAGAAAGAAGAGTTTTATTAAAAGGGAAGGGAGGTAGAGAGTGTTAAAAGCCTTGGGCGGATTGTGGTCATTGAGGGGGACACTGTCAGCAGGATAGAGACACATTGCACATTAATTATACTTGCCTACTGTAGCTGAACAGCGATATGTCCAGTTTAATCCTGAAAGATTGTCCCACTCCTGGTTTCTGTCACTGTTAACCGTGAGCCATCGTACATCCCACTGACTTTAACTGCAATACCTGCTGCTGAGGAGATGATGGATGCAATAGGTGAGGAAACAGCGGCACCCTCTGGCTAACTGGTGTAAATACACTGTACCAGGCATTACTACGGTGTCTTCTCAAGACAAACATTTACGTCATTTAGCAGACGCTCTTATCCAGAGCGACTTACAAATTGGTGCATTCAACTTATGATAGCCAGTGGGACAACCACTTTCTTTCTTTTTTCTTTTTTTTAGTGTGGGGGGTGGGGGAAGAAGGATTACTTTTAACTATTCCAGGCATTCCTTAAAGAGGTAGGGTTTCAAGTGTCTCCGGAAGGTGGTCAGTGACTCCGCTGTCCTGGCATCGTGGGGGAGCTTCTTCCACCATTGGGGTGCCAGAGCAGCGAATAGCTTTGACTGGGCTGAGCAGGAACTGTGCTTCCGTAGAGGTAGGGGGGCTAGCAGGCCAGAGGTGGATGAACGTAGTGCCCTCGTTTGGGTGTAGGGTCTGATCAGAGCCTGAAGGTAAGGAGGTGCCGTTCCCCTCACAGCTCCGTAGGCAAGGTCTTGTAGTAGATGCGAGCCTCAACTGGAAGCCAGTGGAGTGTGCGGAGGAGTGGGGTGACATGAGAGAACTTGGGAAGGTTGAACACCAGACGGGCTGCAGCGTTCTGGATAATTTGTAGGGGTTTAATGGCACAGGCAGGGAGCCCAGCCAACAGCGAGTTGCATTAATCCAGACGGGAAATGACAAGTGCCTGGATTAGGACCTGTGCCGCTTTCTGTGTAAGGTAGGGTCGTACTCTGCAAATGTAGTAGAGCATGAAACTGCAGGATCGGGTCACCGCTTTGATGTTAGCGGAGAACGACAGGGTGTTGTCCAGGGTCACGGAAAGCTTCTTTGCACTCTGGGAGGAGGACACAATGGAGTTGTCAACCGTGATGGCGAGATCATGGAGCGGGCAGTCCTTCCCCGGGAGGAAGAGCAGCTCCGTCTTGCCGAGGTTCAGCTTGAGGTGGTGATCCGACATCCACACTGATATGTCTGCCAGACATGCAGAGATGCGATTCGCCACCTGGTTATCAGAAGGGGGAAAGGAGAAAATGAATTGTGTGTCGTCTGCGTAGCAATGATAGGAGAGACCATGTGAGGATATGACAGAGCCAAGTGACTTGGTGTATAGAGAGAATAGGAGAGGACCTAGAACTGAGCCCTTGGGGACACCAGTGGTGAGAGCATGTGGTGCGGAGACAGATTCTCTCCACTTCACCTGGTAGGAGCGAACTGTCAGGTAGGACGCAATCCAAGAGTGAGCAGCGCCGTAGATGCCCAACTCGGAGAGGGTGGAGAGGAGGATCTGATGGTTCACAGTATCAAAGGCAGCAGATAGATCTAGACGGATAAGTGCAGAGGAGAGAGAGTTAGCTTTAGCAGTGCGGAGAGCCTCCGTGACACAGAGAAGAGCAGTCTCAGTTGAATGACCAGTCTTGAAACCTGACTGGTTTGGATCAAGAAGGTCATTCTGAGAGAGATTGGCTAGAGACGGCACGCTCAAGAGTTTTGGAGAGAAAATAAAGAAGGGAAACTGGTCTGTAGTTGTTGACATCGGAGGGATCGAGTGTAGGTGTTTTGATGAGGGGTGCAACTCTCGCTCTCTTGAAGACGGAAGGGACATGGCCAGCGGTCAAGGATAAGTTGATGAGCAAGGTGAGGTAAGGGAGAAGGTCTCCGGAAATGGTCAGGAGAAGAGAAGAGGGGATAGGGTTAAGTGGGCAGGTTGTTGGGCGGCCGGCCATCACAAGTCGCAAGATTTCATCTGGAGAGAGAGGGGAGAAAGAAGTCAAAGCATAGGGTAGGGCAGTGTGAGCAGGACCAGCGGTGTCATTTGAAAAGAGGATCGGATGTCGTCAACCCTCTTTTCAAAATGGTTGACGAAGTCATCCACAGAGAGGGAGGAGGGAGGGGGAGGAGGAGGAGGATTCAGCAGGGAGGATAATGTGGCAAAGAGCTTCCTAGGGTTAGAGGCAGAGGCTTGAAATGTAGAGTGGTAGAAAGTGGTTTTAGCAGCAGAAACAGAGGAAGAGAATGTAGAGAGGAGGGAGTGAAAAGATGACAGGTCCGCAGGGAGTCTAGTTTTCCTCCATTTCCGCTCGGCTGCCCAGAGCCCTGTTCTGTGAGCTCGCAATGAGTCGTCAAGCCACGGAGCAGGAGGGGAGGACCGAGCCGGCCGGGAGGATAGGGGACATAGAGAGTCAAAAGATGCAGAAAGGGAGGAGAGGAGGGTTGAGGAGGAAGAATCAGGAGATCGGAGGGAGAAGGATTTAGCAGAGGGAAGAGATGATAGGATGGAAGAGGAGAGAGTAGAGGGAGAGAGAGAGCGAAGGTTGCAACGGCACATTACCATCTGAGTAGGGGCAGAGTGAGTAGTGTTGGAGGAGAGCGAGAGAGAAAAGGATACAAAGTAGTGGTCGGAGACTTGGAGGGGAGTTGCAGTGAGATTAGTAGAAGAACAGCATCTAGTAAATATGAGGTCAAGAGTATTGCCTGCCTTGTGAGTAGGGGGGGACGGTGAGAGGGTGAGGTCAAAAGAGGAAAGGAGTGGAAAGAAGGAGGCAGAGAGAAATGAGTCAAAGGGATGTTAAAGTCACCCAGAACTGTGAGGGGTGAGCCATCCTCAGGAAAGGAACTTGTCAAGCTCATTGATGAACTCTCCAAGGGAACCTGGAGGGCAATAAATGATAAGGATGTTAAGCTTGAATGGGCTAGTGACTGTGACAGCATGGAATTCAAATGAGGAGATAGACAGATGGATCAGGGGGAAAAGAGAGAATGTCCACTAGGGAGAGATGAGGATTCCTGTGCCACCGCCGCGCTGACCAGATGCTCTCTGGGTATGCGAGAACACATTATCAGACGAGGAAAGAGCAGTAGGAGTAGCAGTGTTTTCTGTGGTAATCCATGTTTCCGTCAGCGCCAATAAGTTGAGGGACTGGAGGGTAGCATAGGCTGAGATGAACTCTGCCTTGTTGGCCGCAGAACGGCAGTTCCAGAGGCTGCTGGAGACCTGGAACTCCACATGGGTCATGTGCGCAGGGACCACCAGATTAGAGTGGCAGCAGTGTGAAGCATTTGTATGGCCTGTGCAGAGAGGAGAGAACAGGGATAGACAGACACATAGTTGACAAGCTACAGAAAAGGCTACAATAATGCAAAGATCGAAATGAAATTGACTCAAAATCTGGGAAAGCGAGAGAGCGGGGCCTCCCTCACTTACGTTTCACTGAAACACTCAAATATAACTCTCCCAACTTCCACTTTAGACATTATAATTGTTGTAAACTACAGCGGTTCAATGTTTTCTAGGAATAGACTCTAACTTAGTTTACTCAGCTAGCTAACTTGGTACAGTATTCTTCAGTGAAAACCGCCCAGGGCACCGTATCCTATGACGCCATAGCTAATTAGCATGCTAGCTTCCAATAACACGGTTTAGCACCAATACACGGTTACAACAAACTACCAATAGTGTGTTAACACGCTAAACAGATCATTCGTGTCCGTGTCTAACGTTGTGTAAAGTTTTGGGGTTAGTTTTGACAGCTTGAGTGAGTATGTCGTCAACTTATTCAGCCAGTTAGTTAGCTAGCTAGAATAGTTAGCATATTAGCTAGCCATTGCTCTCTGTCAATGAACCAACCCCTCCTCCCATGGCATGAAACACACAGAGAGAGCCAAGCTAACGTTAACTAGTCACCCATGTCCTTGAATTCCTTTTGAACGACTCTGGTTACCAGTATGTATATAAATGTAGGTTATAACTTACCCTTAGTAGCTACTGTTAACTAGTTAAGTGTAAAGCTAGCTACTGAATCGATTTAGCCAGTTCGCGTCTGTCCCAACGGAGAGAAAGCGTCTCCAAACATTACAGCTAGGTCATTCCAGCTATTGTTTAGTTAGCTATCCAGGTAGCAACAAGCTAACTACATTTTGAGTACAGTAGCTAGTAACTACCTAACGTTAACGCTTCAGATAATGAGGTTAGAAAAACAGCTGAATGGTAGGTAGCTAGCTGGTATAATTACAGGTACTCTTAAGCGTGAAATAACATTGGAAACAACTATCCACAGTTGCTAATAGTTACCAGTAGCTACCCGCTAGCTAGCTAGCTTTATTGGTCCAGGTAGTGGGTTAGCTAGCCTGGTGCTTCACCGGGCTCAGCCGAATACAATACTTACCTACATTAATTACCTACAATAACTACCTAGATAAACTACCTACAATACCTAACTACAATACCTACCTACAATCTAAATATATGGTTTAAGCTTTACTCGACACCATATAAAGAAGAAGCCAAGCTTACCTCCCGCTCAGAGAAACACAACCTCACCCCATCGCCACCTCCCGCATTAACAAACCCATTACATACTTAGTTTCATACACACCTATTTATTATATTTCTTTACTGCATGGTGAACAGAACTGAACTAAATAGAACTGCAGTGAATTTTATCCAAGTTTGAAATACTTTACTATGCAAGTTCCCTTAACCATACCTATTTTGGAACCAATTGTATATGTTGAAATGCATACACAGTTATTCTTATTATATCAGAGTAACTACCATTGGCCTCCTGAGTGGCGCAGGGGTCTAAGGCACTGCATCGCAGTGCTTGAGGCGTCACTACAGACCCTGGTTTGATCCCAGGCTGTGTCACTACCGGCCGTGACCGGGAGTCCCATAGGGCGGTGCACAATTTGGCCAGGGTATTTCTTGTCTCATAATGCTCTAGCGACTCCTTGTGGTGGGCCGGGCGCCTGCAGGCTGACTTCAGTTGTGCGTTGTTTCCTCCGACACATTGGTGCGGGTGGGTATTATGAAGTGTGGTTTGGGGGATGCATGACTTGGATCGCAATTGGGGATAAAAAGGGGATAAAAAGGGGATAAAAAAAATAAAGAGTAACTACCATTAACATTTAGTTCACTCAATGTGTCCATTTCTCTATTCATCCTTTCCAAGACAGAAAATAAAGTTGAGATTCTAACTATCTTGGGAGGAAACATCATTTACTGAGCTCATGTGTCCGTCCCTTTAAAGAATCCCCTTCCCCACTGCAGTGTCACCTTGAAATGTGTCCTCTTTGAAGCCTCTGCAGGGACTCTGACAAGGCGGATAATTGGAATGGTAGAGGTTGTGACAAGGGGCAGGTCCAGAACCCACAACACCTGGCCAGATTACGGGAAACCCTATCAGTTTTCCCGAAGGGCTTCAGAGGTGCAGGCATGTATAGGACAAGGCTAGAGAGAGAGAAGCTGTGATAGAGTGAGAGCTAAGGTGTGTGTGTGTGTGTGTGTGTGTGTGTGTGTGTGTGTGTGTGTGTGTGTGTGTGTGTGTGTGTGTGTGTGTGTGTGTGTGTGTGTGTGTGTGATCGAACACGCAGCCTTCTGATCCAGTGTCATTGGATTACGCCCATCCACCAGCCCCTGTCCACAACATCCAAAACCCCCAAAACCCAAGCCTACTTGATGGTAATAGCAGTTACTGTTGCCCCTATTGGCCGGTTTTAAAGGCATTTCCCAATGCCGTCAGGACATGGATCGACGTTCAATTTCGAAGTCACTCTTGAGCGATCTGCCTGGGTTTATGATACTCTCAGTAGGCTATGTTGGCGGTCCATTGCTTTACAATGGGAGGACAGTGTAAGAGCAGACAGTAAGAGGTCCATCATTTGAGAAGCACTCATGTGTGTAATGTGTTCAAACCCAAATTGATTGAACACACACCTCTCATCAGAGAAAACCGACGGTGAAAAACTATAGCAGGGGATGAGGAGATAATCAAGCATTCAGTGGGATTGTGAAATGACAGAAATAGAGGAACATAAATCACACAGCCTTACGAGACGACACACACATCACACCTGCTCCTGACACACAAACATAGCAGCCGTGTCTGGATCATTACTTGACATCAGGTAGTAGTATTTAATCTAGTCTTACCCTCTAGTCAAATGACTGAAACATATCACCGGCTGAGATGGTTTGATGACAGATGGTGTATTCAGGGGGCTTGTACCCTGCTTATGAATCAACTTTCATACCTGAGGATTGGTTATCGGGATGTGTTCCCCAATAGATAACATTATCTCTGGGTCTTTTGACAGACTAAACCTACTGACTATGTTTGCTCTTTTCCATTGTCACACACTTTGTATCAAAGGTATGAATGCCCTTGTGACTTGGCATATAACGAAAGATGTGAAGTATGTGATGACTCTGTCACGTGTAGAATGTCCGATGTAAGAAATCTAGCTAACAGAGGTGATTTCAGCCCAATGGACAGCGGTGATAACTGAGTTCCGAAATTCAGACTTTCAGCACCACATAGCAGTGGACAGCGACCGTCACTCAGTTACTCTGCTACTGCTTCACTGCTATCCACTGGGAAACCCCAATTTACTCGAAGAGGCCTACACACGCCATAGACTGCTGAGCCATATTTGATTCTAAACATTTAGCCATATCTCAAAGGTAGACTCAGCGATATGACGTAGATGCAGAAGGTAAACAGTATAGTGGGTCAATTTCCACAAAACAATTAAGAGTGTTGAAGCACGAATCTCAACTTCTCCGCTGTTTTGGTCCCGTGGCTGCCACGCTGTTCACAGCGTGAAGAGAACCCGTGCATACTGTGTGTGACTGTGTGAGAGAAAAGTGTTGCATCTCGCTCATCTCAATATCTCCGGTGCTGCTCATGGCAACGTAATTTCGCTGAGTCTACCTTTAGAAATGGTAACTAATATGGAATTAATGTCGAAATAATTGGAATAGAAAACGATGTATTAATTGACACTACATCTACAGAGTACAGACTAAATTGGATAAAAGCTCAACTTGTAATCAAATCCATTTTCTGTGTGTGGGTACACTAACAAGTTATGTCCAGCAGAGAGCACTGTTCTACTACGCCATGTTGACTTTCCCACACTTCTCTCCCCTCCCACATAACCATGGAGGGATGCAGTCACACTGTAGTCATTTACTGAGAGATAAAAACACCACCTCACAAATACACTGCACATACTGCATTAACTCTGTTTAGAGCCCAATAATATACACTGAGTGGACAAAACATTCAGAACATCTGCTCTTTCCATGACATAGACTGACCAGGTGAATCCAGGTAAAAGCTATGATCCCTTATTGATGTCACTTGTTAAATCCACTTCAATCAGTGTAGATGAAGGGGAGGAGACAGGTTAAAAATAAGGATCTTTAAGCCTTGAGACAATTGAGACATGGATTGTGTATGTGTACCATTCAGAGGGTGAACGGGCAAGACAAAAGATTGAAGTGCCTTTGAACTGGGTATGGTACTAGGTGCCAGGCTGGGTTTCCAATGTGTATCAAGAATGGTCCGCCACCCAAAGCACATCCAGCCAACTTGACACAACTGTGGGATGCATTGGAGTCAACATGGGCCAGCATCCCTGTGGAACGCTTTCGACACCTTGTAGAGTCCATTCCCCGACTAATTGAGGTGGTTCTGTGGGCAAAAGGGGGTGCAACTCAATATTAGGAAGGCGTTCCTAATGTTTGGTATACTCAGTGTATATTGTATCTGTCTGTGTGTGTGTGCGTGTGTGTTTGTGTACGCGTGCATGTGTAGGTTTATGTGTGCATACCCATCCGTGTGTGTGTGTATGCGTGTGTGTGAGTGTGTGTGCGCGTGCGTGTGCGTGTGTGTGTGTATGTATGTGTGTGTGTGTGTGTGTGTGTGTGTAACAGCATTGTCCTATCTTGTGGTCTTGGCTATAGAGAGAGTGGTCAGTATAATTAGAAGCTCATTAGAGTGCTTTGTGCTCCTGCCTCAAAAGTCGATGGAAACAAACTGATGGGTTTTGCCACTGGCTCCAATTAGCACCTGGTCAGAGAAGACTGTAAGCAGAACCCTGACTGCAAAACACACCCAATACAGCACTTTGTATGCACCACACGAATGCTCTGACATTACTGTGTAGCGCAGTAGCACATGAAACGCCATCCCGCTACCAACACACACATATTCACAATCACCTGTACTTTAGCCTATTTAACCCAGTCCTCACACAAATGTATACTGTAAGCATACAGTTGATTATTACACAGTGTATTACACAGACAGCAGTATAAAATGCAGTGCCTCACCATTCAAAATCCTGCTCTTGTTTTGTCCATTATGTCTTTCTCCCACTCACTCCCCTCATCCTTTCCCATCTTTCTTCTCCTTCCCTCACCTTATTTTATGATGTGTACAGTGATGACTACTGTCTGTGAGACCATGGCCCAGCCCAGACTGAGATGAATGTAGATGGATAACATTTATATGTATGAAATAAAAGGTTTAATTCAATCCTTATGGTAGAAGGCCTCCTGTAGCTCAGTTGGTAGAGCATGGCGCTTGCAACGCCAGGGTTGTGGGTTCGATTCCCACGGGGGGCCAGTATGAAAAATTTATGCACTCACTAACTGTAAGTCGCTCTGGATAAGAGCGTCTGCTAAATGACTAAAAAAAAAAACAACAAAAAAACATTCAGCACTATAGCACAATTGAAATTTAAAGGCAATGTTCCTGCTTTAACGGAGACTGCGTTCGCGGTAAATGCGGCATATGTCAGCTCAATTGGAAATTACCTTTACTTTTCAGTCGCGCTATAGCGCAGAACACACTGTGTGTGTTTGTGTGTGTGTGCAGTACAGTATGTGTGTGTGACCTTTCTTAGCATTTACAACCTTGGACTTACAATCCTGCAAGCTGTCGTCTAAATAACTAGGCAAGAAACCCACACATGTACAACTTCATATGGACAACTGTGTATGAACAGTCGATTCACTATTGTAAACTCATAGAACTCTAGCGCATTATTGGCCCATGCCTTAACCTAAACAATATGATCTCCTGGTACACACACATGCACAGGACACACGGCACGCACACAAACACACACACACGCACACACACGCAGAGTTGCTGAGTAAAACCCCTGGGGCTGGCTTGGGCAGCTCTTCTGCTTTGTTGTTGTGGTTAATCACACGGACTCACAGAGCGGATGATGCACCTGCAGCCGCCAGCTCTCTTCTCTGTCAGTCCTCTGCTCTCCCCTTACCTGTGATGAGTGGCCACAGACCCCCCAGGGGCACCAGCACCCAACAACCCACCCCCTCTGTCATTTTAACATGATATCTGAGTTTTGCTTGCTACAGAATAACATCACACTGAAACACCAGCCAAGAATCATATCCCATTGAATACCAAGGCTATACAATATATCTCTTATTCAGACTGAGCAGACAGGGCCCACAAAAGGGGAGAAACCTCAATTGCTTCTCCTCGGGTCCTCTCTCCTCACCTCCTTCTCAAACCCTATTGGATGGGAAAGTCAGAGGTCCCTCCTCCAATAGTTTTTGAGAAGGAGGCTAGGAGAGAGGATGTGAGGAGTGTGCAATTAAGATTCTCCCAAGGTGCCACAGAAGTGAACCTATGGCATTGCCTATAACACATATTTTAGGACTGAATGCAACATCACAGTAGCATGGTTCATTGAAGTTATCGGATACACAATACAGATGCTTTATTTCAAGATAACGAGACCCGGTGCAACATAGGCTATCTACTATCTCTCAAATGGGTTATCTGTCGACGAGGGAGAAGGAAAATGTTCCTATCGCTTTAACATTTTATGACGTCACCCTGATGCAGATCTCCATCTGAAAATATACTTTATTCAATAGAGGTAAAACTGCTCCGAGTGTGGGCAAAACAACATTTACGTTAAAATTATTGCACAGATATAAAGTGGCTTCGGCAGATAATAAGACATCCTTATTGTGGCAAGCAGCGACCGTTGGCAAAAATAGAACCGTACTCAATCTGCGGTAGCTTTGAGTGAATTCGATTGAGCGTGTGTCAGTTTTAAAGAGAGAGAGGGAGAGAGAGAGAGACACAAAACACACAAGCAGCTCTTCTGAGACAGCAGCCGAAGAATATTCAGGAGCGAGGGGCTGCAAAATAATGACCATCGTTAGCCAACAATCGTGTAAAAGTAATTATGATATGCCAAACGAAGCCACAACGAAAAGGAAGATCCATTCATAGCTCCCCTTTGTAGCCAATATAAAACATCAACGACGAAACGCAAGTAGGCTAAGCAAAGGAAATGTTTGGAGCGTCTTTATTTTATTCATTTCAATAATTAGTTAATGTTGGCCTTCTCGCAACAGAGGGAGGCGCAGTGGAAATGTATCACCATGGAGAGACGGAGAGAAGACGAGCATCCTTTGCGTTGAGTTAGCCGCTAATGCGTTACACGCATTTGTTTTTATTATTGTTTTATTTTATTCTCTGCTTTCTCTTATGATATCAAACATGTGGTAAGCTATCTGTCGACTAGGGAGAGAGAGAAGGGTGTTGTCAGAAAGAGGAAAGACAGAAGGAGGGGGCATTAGGTGTTGTTGATTTTTTTAAAGGGGGAGACAGACCGACAGAAAAGGTGAATTGATGTGCGAAAGCCTGCGACACGTCACTTTCCTGAGAAATAATCATGCAAAAGAAAGAAATGGCGTAAACCATAACCCCCCAAAACAAGAGAGAGAACAAGACACATCTTCAAGTGAGACCCTCGCGTTCTCACGCTTATTGGGAATCTTTGAGGTAAGCCTATTCCTCCCTTTTTGAAATATAATTGTCATGATTTCCTATAGCTTTTATGTGTGCGCAAGCATCTGGGTGATGCGGTTGCTCCATAGCTTCTTCCCATGAATCGATCCTGGCGCACTGTCACCGTTGGGAAATGAGATGTCAATTTGCAAATTTTCATGTGTATTTGTAATTGAAATGTTATCCTTGGTGGGCTATATCAGTGGCCTTTGCCTGTTGATAAACTGTCGCCTCCTGAGGTTTTGACGGTAACATTATGTCTGGCAAATATCCGCAGAGCAACCCACGATGTCGAGTTGTCTTTCGGTCTTACCCGATAATAAAATGGAACCAAGACGGTCGGCATCAGATTTGATTTGAATCAGGATATGCCTATGAGTCGGGCGGGCAGTGCTGCTCACAAACCGAGGAGCCATTTAGGGGCTTAATTGCACCCATCGCTAGCCCCGTTGGCTACATAGGGACTTATTTATTTTTTTACTTGATAAGATAATGGTTGTAGGCTATGTGCTCTTAGAGTGCGCGCGTCCCAGATCCCTCCACCATAAGGTGAAATAGATTGCCGTGTGTTTAACTCTTCGGAGTCTGGAGCTTTTTTGGCCGTTTTTGGGTACCTTCAATTTTGCCCTGATATACTACATAAAGAAATGTTTACCAGACCAATGTTGGGTATCTTTTTTTTCAGCACAACCTCACCTATATGATCTGTTAGTAAGTTTTTCACTTTGACATACTATTTCAACACACTGGACCCAAACACACACAGAAAACACAAAGTCCGTTTAGAAAAAAGATGGTTTTTTTATTGTAAAACCCTCAAACATGGTGAACCAAGCATTTAAAAAGCTTCAAATTGAACCACAAGGTGCAAATATGAACATATAAAAGTATTTTGGTGATATATACAAGCAATAAATAACTATTTACAATAAAAAGTAGGTATAACCACTGGCGTTTTTCTTCTATTCTAACCCTAAACCTTTTTGTGCCACTCCTCAAAACAGTTTCTGTCCAAAATGAAAAAAAAAGCTTCAAATTGAACCACAAAGTGCAAATATGAACATATAAAAGTATTCTTGAGATATATACAAGCAATACACAACTATTTACAAAAAAAGTAGGTATAGCCACTGGCCTTTACCCTATTTGTGCCACTCTTCAAAACAGTTCCTGTCCACAATGACACAGAGAGCCACATCACAGGCCTTGCACTTCCATGGTGTGACAAACCTCTTCTTGTCAACTTGTTTACAGCGTTGACAAACCCTGCGGCCTGCTGTGGCTTTGTCTTTGGCCTCTGCAACATTGGCAATGGCCACAGGAACATGGCTGGTGCTACTAACTCGTGAAAAACTCTCCAAAACTACTCATGAACTGAACTAATTCCTCTCGTTCGTTCTTTCGCAATGGCTAGTTGTCATGGGAATGAATGTTTATATACTCGTGTGCATCCTGAAGAACCGGGTTAGCACAAGCACACGTTTTTTTCCGTTCCTTTTTATCACAAAAGACGACAAAGTTATTATAATAAATGCAAAGCGCTCATAAAAGAGCGCATATTTTGACGCACTTTTTTCATGGAATTGAAATTATCATAACTTTGGTTTTAGTTGGTGTATTTACATGAAACAAACACTCAAAACGTAGCTTCGGGTCTCCATTTCTGCATGAAATCGACGGCAGCCCTCTGCGTCACTTGGTTTGGATGCTGCGCGGTCCTAAAGCCGGCCCGCGATTTGAACGCGCCGAAGCGTTCGCCGACTCGGAAGAGTTAATGTTTGATGGCATTTGTGATTTCTTTAGACTTTCTGCTTCGATTTTTTTGTTTTACTTTTCTTGTTGAAAAGCGATATCCCAAGTATAAATACATAAATACAGTAAAGTACACACACTGGTACCTTCAAGGAGCTGGGTTTTCAAGGAGTTTGTCTGATGGGAAGTCGTGATGTCATGGGCCTCCTCCTTGCTTGAGGAGCCCCCCCACTTGTGCTATGTCATGACTTAACTGGACCACCAATTGAGATGTGCCTTTGTTAAGTAAATCAGGTGTTAAACGAGGTGAAAAGGAGACTTGTGTGCCACTTTAAAGGCGTATTTGTTTATATTGATCACTGTCATCAACATACACCCTAACAGTCACGCATGTAAAACATACAAACACACCTACACAGGTATGATCAGATGCACATCACAGGAGTGTGCATTGTGACTATGCAAGTGAATGCATACACGCTCATCCAAGGAGAGAGGCACATTTATATTCATTGCTGGTTGGGCAGTACTCAGTCAATGGCAGAATTCAGCTCAGACAAGAGGACCTCTGTTCAGATGGAGGTCGTGGATACGCTTGTACTCTGGCCTAGCCTTCTTAATGATAGCGGAGCAGTCTCTGCTCTGCCCACTGATCTTAATGATGGGTTCCTAATCAGCTAGTGCTCCTACCTACACTAATGACTCAGGGTATGTCTGCAATGCGTACATGATGTATGGAGAAGTATCAGTCTAATTATTTGGAGGGTTGTGAGAACAAGTGTGAGCTACAAGTTAGAGCCCTGAACTATGGAACCTGCAGAGCCCTCTTGAGTTGTGCTGGTTTTTAATGTACAGCATTCTGAATCTGTCGTTCTGAAAAAACTGGCATAAACATGATTGATTTAGTTAAAGTTAGAACTCGCTGTGTCATAACGCTGCCATCAAATCAATGACTACTTGCAAAGTAGGGTGTAGGGCTGTGTCTGCACTCACCTATTCACACTTTGAAATGCTCACAGCACAAACATACCATTTTCATATATTACAGATACATTGAATCTACCATAGCCTTTTTTGGCAGAGTAGAGTGAGTTTATCTCTACTGTAGCCTGTTTGGGGTAGAGAGATTCACCTAGTAGACCTATACTGCATCTTCTATGTGTGGAGAGTATCTGTTGGAGTCTTGTGTGGCTGTGTGGAGCAGGCCAGGCCCAGGGATGGGGCTATAGGGATGTAGCCTAGCAGTGAGTTAATCCTGGATGCATGCATGGGGCCATTCCTCAGAGCGGATGAATAATGAAGGGTACGGTGATGTTCAGTTTGCACCAACCCCTGAGTATGCACTTCTTCTCTGGTGCCTGGCACAACTAATGTGTGTTCTGTTTTACACGGGGCGAGCCTGTAGGCACCTACTGCAGCTGCATTAACATTTAAACCATCGTCAGGGGCCAGGGTGGGTGGAGCCTGCTTCCTTCATGCTCAAATATTCACTTTAAGACAGTTGGCTCTGTTGTGTGCTTTTTTATTTTCATGTTCTGTTCTTTTTTAAAGTTGTAGACTATTCTTGTCCTAAGTCAAACTTTATAACCATGCCATATCATATGCAGCTTCTATGGCAATATGTAGTGAAATGTCGGGCAAGTAGAAATGTGTGGATGTAGACATTTTTTCTTGCAGGTGTGTGTGGCCAGTGCAGCCATCTATTTCATGTCTTCACCATGCATATCAAGGTCATTTTTAGTGCAGGTTAATTTCCCATCCAGCTGATCCCTAGTCCTCTCTCACACATTTATCAGGCTGATATCAGTACAGACCCGGTCTTACAGTAAGCTGACTTCTGTACAGTTCCCTCAGAGTACAGGAAATGATGTTGGTACGGTCCTTTCTCACTGATCTCAGTGCACCACTTTGGTTGACCTATTCACCACCTCAATGTAGCCAGCTGTCATTTATTTTCTTCATAATTTGCTACATTCACAGGCTTCACACCAAACAAACCAGTGTAGCGTATGAATCATCGGCTGGACTCAACACTTTTCTCAAGGCAAGATCTATATTTCAGCAGCTGCCTGTGATGGTGCCAGGCTCCAAAAAGCTCTCAACATGGCCCAATGAACCGTGCTTATTTGCCCAGATGGGTGATGTGATGTGCCTAACCCCAAATCCCCCAATGTGGCCCAGTGAACCAGGCTAATGATGCCTGCCGGGTCGCAGAGCAACACTGGCTGTACTGAGAGGAGTGACTGGTCTCCCCTGCCCTGCCCCTGCTGCAGCTGCTGACTGAGGAGATTCCTTCGTTGTGTTCCATCATGAGCTACGACTGACAGGCTATGGAGGCCTGATGAAAAGTGCTAGTGTTATTTAGCATGTGACGACTAAAGTTTGAGCGTTACTGTATTAGAAGAAGAAAAAAATGGGGAACTGTGGTCAAACATGCCACATTTGTTGCAAGCTTGTGACCTTCCGACCAGTAATGTAGAGATGATTTAAAACAACATTGTAAATGATGGAGCGGAACTCTTCCTAGTTAAACCCAGTGTTGTCTAATTAGCCTCTAGATCAGTGGCCACCAACCTTTTCTGAGTCAAGATCACTTTCTAAGTCAAAATCCAAGCTGAGATCTACCGCTCAGACTTTAAAAACGTAAACCTATGCAACATTAACCTATTCAAAACTGTTCTGTAGGAATGAGGTTTGTGCAGTAGGCCTAATACATTATCACAGCATATTGGCTATGCTTGGCCTGGTAATATTGTTTATCTCAGACCATATTATATTTCAAAACTTGAGCTAAATAGATCCATTGTATTACTTGGGGCACAGCTGAGCATAAATTGAAATAATTTGCTTTTTTTGTTTTACTGGATTTTTCTGATGGTCATTCTCAGTGAATTGAGGGAGAGAGCAGCAGCGGGTCCACCTCTTACGGTCCCTGCTCTCTCCCTTCCTCCGGTGAGACTGATCAGAGAGAGGGAACACCGTCTTCCACCTGATAGTGAAACTCGAGTCGCACTGCATTATTTCTGCCTCAAATTCATATTGTTGTTCACATGACCAGAGAAAGTGAAATATTCCTTGATATTAAAATAGAAACGACAAGCCGCTAATAATGAAAACGCAGGCCTATCGAAGGCTACATTTGGCTACTCATTCATTGCAGTTACAGTGCTGGTTGGTTGTAGCGAGAGTGGAGGTAGGGAGAAGCACGTTTTATGGTTTGTAAAAGTGTTTAATAAAAACAGTGTTAACAGTGCTGAATAAAAACTTAAACATGAACTCACTCATAAAAACAGCAGTTCTTTGCTGCATTGTTTGACAGTCTATTTCTGGTGTTGGTTTTAAAAGTTCTGACATCTCACAGAGTATCAAACTTTGCTGTGGCGTAGGAAGCTCCAGGCAACGTGATATGAGCTATCCGATTAGCCAGCAATGGGCACACTTGATTTGGCTCTCCGGGTCCGCCGGGTAGGCGGAGTTTGTACCTTCAGACGCGCAGGGCAGCTGAATCAAGTGCACTTACCGCCAACAGCGCGAGACGAATTGAAAACAAATAGGAGCGCAAGGGTTTATCTTTGGCTTTTCTACAGAAATATTTTACGATCGACTAGGAATGCCTTGAAGATCGACCGGTTGTTGACCACTGCTCTAGATACTGTCCCCAGCCAGTCCCTCTGTCATGGCCCGGGAGCAATTATTTCCTGAGCATTCCTCTGATACATGTCACCATTGATTCACATCACAACAGCATGATGCAGGGCTATTTATGTCCCATTTCTTAATTTCACATTCCAGACCGCTTATTGCATTCACCCTGTCACATTACAGGGATAATCCAGGAACAGAGCTGGAATATAGCTTATGTGTGTGTTGAAGTGTGTCAAATCTTAACTGGTTCCCTGGGTCCCTCTTTCAGGGGCCAGGGATCAGTATGTAAGTGGCTCCTGTGGGTGATAGGCCCTGATGTCACAGGACATAGTGCTCCTTCGCTTGAGGGGTGAACCAGAATGGAAAACGCAAGTAAACACAGAGGCAAAATGGGAGGAGCTTCCGATAGTGGTTTGTGGAGTCAGTGGACTGCCAGTGGGTTTTCGCAGAATAAATGCACTTTCAGAGAAAAGGGATTTATACCGCTGGGGGAAAAAAAAGCGACACAGTTTATTCCTGCTTTTCTGAAAACTGCCTTAAATTATTCATTTGTTTGGAAACTCAGATCACAGCTGGACTACATTGCTGCGGCAGTTCAGGGACTAGGTTTCAGCAGTGGTGGAGGAGACAAGCCAAGCAAACAAACACACGGAAACCAGATGGTAAGCAGATAGCCAAATAGACAGAGGCAGGCCCCGAGTCAGAGCAGGGCAGACAGAGGTGTTGTGATATTGGCCCTAAAGTTAATTTGTAGCGTGCCTGCCCTTACCAAAAAACAACATGAAAAAATAATTTGTTTTTCACATGTGAAACTTCATATCCAATTTATCACCTGTGAAAGTTTTAACATGTGAAACCACAAATTTCACATGTAAAACTGCAATTCAAAAAACATGTTATTCTCCTCACATGTGAAAAGGTGGTGTTAACATGTGAACATGAACATTTAATACATGTAAAAATATGGTTTCACATGAAAGTTTAAGCTCAACATGTGAAAACAGCTATTTCTCATGTCAAATTTGCAGTTTCACATGTGAAAATCACATTTTCACTTGTGAAACTGCAAATCACTTGTGAAACTGCTAATTTCACATGTGTTTTTTTTGTAAGGGTGTAGCAGTCCTCCAGACATTATTCATCACAAGGGTTGGGCTTTCCACCTGGACACATTTGTTTCACCCCAAGTTGAGCAACGTCAGTGTACCCATTATAAGTGATGTACAACTCTGTGGGCTTAGCTTTTAACGCCAAGCACTAGTGTACAGTGCTGTATAATGAAACATGCTGGAATGTGTTATGTGCTCTATTTAAAGCATGCAAGGCTCCCTGAAGGTGAGCATCTGGCCTCCCAAATTATGATGCATAACATAACATGAATCTTAACTAATGCAGGATATTAACCATTTATTTTATTATTATAAAACAATTTGAATCAAAAGGAAGCTTTGTATGACTGTTGAGGCTGACCAAGGCTTGGTTCATGCTACAGCTCTCCCACAGCCCCGTCATCAAAGGCTCTATTGATATTCTACAAGTTCACTTCTGACCAATTTATGTTTTGCGTGTCACGTGATGATTGTAAAATGTTATATTGATTGTTTATTTTAGAGTAACACGGGGTGCCCTTGAGACAAATGATTATGATTGGGTGACCACCGGCCCTCCACATAACACATCTCTAATCACTCCCTGTCACATCCTACTCTAAACAGTATCACATAACCATCTCCACATCATTCTATATCACTGTCCATATTATCCCTCCTGCATACCCTGTATCGCTCTACCTCCCCCATGTCATCCTACACCACCCGTTATCTGTCACCATCCATTTTACCTGGTTATTCCCTACATGCTCTGCATTAGTCTTCAAACCTCATTACTCCCATATCACTCTCAATATTCCTCTATCACTCCACATCCCTATGGCTCTCTATCTTCTCCAAAGCACTCCATCCTGGGTTCAACATCATAGGTTCCCATTTTGGTACAGTACCTACCTACTACCTAGACTGTCTGCAGCTGTTCTTTTCCTGCATTTATCCACTGACTTCACAGCTGTGTGTGGGTTGCGCTGCCTGCCGCCCAGGGTTTCTTTGCACTCTCAGGCTCTTATGTAAGACAGAGGCAGGTGCTGCAGACACGTTTCACTCTGGACATGTGAAGTTAGTGTGTGTGTGTGTGTGTGAGAGAGAGAGAGAGAGAAAGAGAGAGAGAGAGAGAGAAAAGTTGGCTCTAGGGAAGCTAGCTATAGTAGCAACTGAGCCACTGAAAGGTAAAAATGGCGACCTCTAAACCAAACATTTGCTGAAACCGTGACCAGACACAATAGACTCCTTTTATGCTGATTTATGCACCATTCTATTAGACAGTAAAAAAAAAAAAAAGATTTATCTTGTGCCAATTATTACAGTTTCACATATGTATATGATTACATCAATGTTCATACATTGTGTCCCATATTGCAGCGTATATGACGTATGGCTTGCACTTCTGCTCTTCTCAGAATCATGTGTCTCAGAGGACATAGATCACTGCTCTGCTCTCATACATGAGCTATGGTGATATTTATGACTTGAGACCTAGCAGGTTGGTATTTATGAATCTTGACCTGGAGGCAGCTCTGCAGAGTGGTCACTAGCTGGTCACAAAGTCATAAAATCTGATTTTAAAACTAATCCTAGCCTTAACCCTAACCTTAACCACACTGCTAACCCTAATGCCTAATCCTAACCTTAAAGACCAAAAAGCACATTTTTGTTTTCATCAATCTTTACGATATAGACAATTTTGACTGCAGCTGGCCCATCTAGCAGAAATGTAAATGTTAATGTAAAATTGCTCAGTTCTGTCTCCAGGGCAAGATTCATGACAATAACAACCTGTTGAGCCCACTGGACATTCCTTGTACTGTTAGCCAATCTTATATGGTGGACAGAGATATTGACGGACAGGTGAAATTAGGTGTATGGAGATTACAAGGCCAACTAGAAATCTTCTTCATCTTGTCCACCTGTAACTTCATTAAATAAATCCACTGCATGCAGCGATATGACTCCGCGTATCCGTTTACATATTTCATTTCAATGCGTTCTTCCCCCCTAGAAGCAGCTGATGTAAATATTGAGAAACAAAAACTGCATAAATAAATAATTTGAAGGAGCTGCTGCTAAAACAAAGCAAACTAAAAAGAGATCCCTTTTTGAAACGATTGAACAACCAAATTGAAAGTGGGACGAATGAGAATGGGGCGGCAGGTAGCCTAGCGGTTGACAGTGCTGGGCCAGTAACCGAAGGATTGCTGGTTTGAATCCCCGAGTCAACTAGGTGAAAAAATGTCGATGTGCCCTTGAGCAATGCTCTTAACCATAATTGCTTCTGTAAATCGCTCTGGATAAGAGCGTCTGCTAAATGAGATGTATTCTGAGACACGTGAGGGGTGCCTTCCCGCTGACGAGCTTGGCAGCATGTACCTGTAGTCTTTCAACGACAGATTGAAGAGTGTTTCAGGCGTTCCAAATCCGGATATGAAATTAAACTTTCATTTCGCATTGTTCTGGTTCTCGGCCAAGACCGGCATAGAAAATTATTCCAGCTTTTAAAAACAAACGTTCCCGACTATCAGCAATAGAACAAATACAAATGTTGCATGTCTTATCTATCAGTGTAGAAGTGATAAGATGCCAGCCTACTGCCAAATAGGTCAATGATTTCATTATTTTTCATCGCATATAGTTGCACATTTTGTTGACCCTATGGTTCACCTCAAGGTGTTCTGTATCTGTCATTGCTAAAAAGAGAGCCAGACATCACCAACTCTGACCAACTAAAAATAAGATAAATGGAATTCTGTGTGAACTCTAAGCTACAGACAACAGACCGTATGGAGTAATTAAGATATCTCAAACGCCAAAGGGCATGGAACTATGATATTGTGTTTTAGTCAAGGGATAGATAGTCAATCTTGTATCTGCTGCAATTCTATCCCCTAGGCCAGCAGCAGGCCTGAGTGACGTGTAGCTGGGTCCTCAGGGGAAACATTTCAAACCAGGCCAACCTTCCGACCCCCGATCTATATGCCAAGACAACTAGCCCCAACACCACTTATCATTCTGTCCATGTTAGGGTCAGGGGGAAGGGAGGGGACAACTTGGCTGTGGACGTGCTAATGCTAGCTGTCCCCTATGAGACAGGCCGTGACTGTGGGGGATGGGATTGCTGTCCCTGAAGACAGAGTGAAGAGGATGGCAACCCCATTGAAGACACATTTTGTCATTCTTGTCCTGAGACAGAGGGAGGCGGGGTGAAAGAGAGAGTGCCTGCGTGATTGCATGTGTTTTGTGTGCGTGATCTCCCCCAGTCAAATACATAGAAGCAATGTATCTTTTAATTTCAAGCTTAATCAACATCATTTTGCAAACTATTAATGTTGCTAAAGCAGGTTATAACAATCCATAGTTAACTAAATTAAATACAATAAAAAAAAAAAAAACTTGACCAAGAAACAGAGCTGTAAAGATAGTAAAGCTATACCTGAACCATTACACAATGTCTCTCTCATGCTAGCTCCCACTCTCCCTGCATTTTCCCCACATTCTAAATTGGCTTTTTAAGGTGTGACAGCAGTGTTTTACAGTCTTTTTTACAAAGTGTGAAATATAATAGGACCCTCTAAGCCTCCATCTCCCTCTAGTTTCTAGTGAGAGAATGTGATTTATAACGCTATTGAGATCCCCCAGCTGCACCCCCTCCTCCCTCCAATGGAAACGCTCGTAGCGTAATTACTTTACAAGATGGATGGAGCCCATCCAGGGTGCCCTGGACCCCCAGCTAAATCAAAGCCCCCTTTCTGTCGGGTCGAGAACCGCTCGCAAGAATGGCTCACGCGTCAGAATTGAGTGCACCTCCCATTCCCCCAGCATCTCTCATACATCCTCCTCTCACCTGTACAGCGCCACTCTGTGCCGTAGATCAGGCCCCTGCAGCACCTATGAGCGAGAGAGGGATGGAGGTAGAGAGAGACAAGGGGGAGACTGAGATGCAGGTGTGTACCACAGTAGAGGACACTGCACGACTCTGCCCTGTCATTCAAAGACGAATGAAAGGGTTTCCAGCTTTAAGAAATGAAATGCCAAACTCTGAGCCTGTGTGTGTCATACACTCACATCAATGGGCCCGGTCAGCACCCGGTCCAGTCACACACACTGTTTGTCTCTGGCATGCGCAGCGGCATACTCCCAAACTCACACATTCACATGCACACCCACACACACCCTGACAGACACATGAGAGCACACAAACAGGATTGAGTCCTCCCTTTCTTTCTCTCTTCTCTCTCTCTCTCTGTACCTCCCTCTCTCTTCCTCCCTCTCTCGCTCTTCCTCTCCTCTCTCTCTCCCTCTCTCTCTGTACCTCTCTCTTCCTCTACATTATCTCACTCTCCTCTCTACCTCCTCCTCTATCTCTCTTTCTCTGCTCTCTCTCTCCCTTCCCCTCTCTCTCTTTCTCTGTCTCTCGCTCTTCCTCTCTCTCTCTTCCTCCCCCTCGATCTCTCTTCCTCCTCTCTCTTCCACCCTTTCTCTCTCTCTCTCTCTCTCTCTCTCTCTCTCTCTCTCTCTCTCTCTCTCTCTCTCTCTCTCTCTCTCTCTCTCTCTCTGTCTCTCTGTCTCTCTGTCTCTCTGTCTCTCTGTCTCTCTCTCCCTCCTGAGCCCGGCTGTAACTCCCAGCTCCCCTGCCTAGCTCCCAGGTCTTGCCCCTAGGCATGGACCAATTTACTGGAACTTGTGTGTGCTTGCGTGCATGGGGGTGTGTGTTTGGCAAGTGAAGTTATGCGAGGGCTGTAGCTGTTTTAATCCATGATGAAGTGTAGCTGTTGCATTTGAAATGGCTCAGAGTGATTACCCCTCCTAAGACCACCCCTCATCCCTTTGTTCTACAGGCACATCATGTCACGGTTTCGGCCGAGGCTGCCTCTCTTCCTTGCTCGGGCAGGCTTCGGCGTTCGTTGTCTCCGGAATACTAGCTGCCACCGTTGCATGTTTCTATGTTCGTTTGCTTTTGTCTAATTGTTGTCACACCTGTTTTCGTTTAGTGAATTAGTGTCCTATAAGTTCTCCTTGGGTTTGTGTTAGTGTTGTGTGTGATTGTTTTCACTGTCGTGCTTTGTTGCTGGATGTTTTGACTATTTGCTCGGTAGAGCTGTCCTCCATAGTTTGGAGAGTTTTGTCGCACCTGTCTGTGCGCCCGTTTTGTTTCGCCTGCGCGCGGAGTTTCGCCTTCGGGCTATTTAGTGCTTGCACGGTTAGAGATTTCACTAAAGTCTTTGGAACTATACTTCTGCGTCCTGCGCCTGATTCCACCACCACACCCACTTACACATCCTTGACAGAATCACACACCTTTAAATGGAATCAGCAGGAGCCGAAGCAGCGCAGGCGACGCTGGAGGACAGGGTCCGCCAGCTAGATGACCAGATCCTGCGGATGGGGTCCGCATTGCAGGAGGTGATCACCACCATCAGAGGCTGGGAGACCCGAGGGACACCTCCACTACCATCGTCCCTGCCCGCGCCATCGGCAAGTCAGCCTCTTCCCGCTCCGGAACCCAGAGGAGTTCGACTCTCGCTCCCGAGGGCCTACGATGGGACCGCTGCCGGGTGTCAGGGATTCCTTCTCCAGGTGGAGCTTTACCTGGCCACCGTGCACCCGGCGCCCTCGGGGCACGAGAGCGTGTCCGCCCTGATCTCCTGCCTTTCCGGTAAAGCGTTGGAATGGGCCAACGCAGAGTGGAGGAGAATAGACGCTAACACCATCACCTACGACGAGTTCTCCCGCCGCTTCAGGGCGGTGTTTGACCATCCCCCGGAGGGGAAAGCGGCGGGGGAGCGTCTGTTCGGCCTCCGGCAGGGGAGGAGGAGTGCCCAGGAGTTCGCCCTAGAATTTCGCACTCTAGCGGCGGATGCAGGGTGGAATGAGCGGGCCCTCATCGATCACTATCGATGTAGTCTACGTGAGGACGTCCGTAGGGAGCTGGCCTGTAGGGACACCAGTCTCTCGTTCGACCAGTTGGTCGACATGTCCATCAGGCTGGATACCCTGCTAGCTACCCGCGGACGTCCCGAGGGGGGTCCGTCCATTTCACCCTCCAGCGCTTCCGAGCCGTGCCCCATGGAGCTCGGTGGCGCTGGCGCTAGAGAGAGGAGGGGTCGGAATACGAGGGGGTCCATCTCCTGCACCAACTGTGGTCGGGGAGGACACACCGCGGCTAGGTGCTGGGGATGGCCTCCTAGGGGGGAAGACGACAGGTCCCGCACTGGGGAGTCCTTCCAGGTGAGTAGGCGCCCCACTCACCCAGAGCTCTCTGTTGCACACTTTTGTATACCTGTGCGTTTTCCACAGGTAGCACCTCATTCCCAGCATAAGGCGCTGGTAGATTCAGGCGCGGCTGGGAATTTTGTTGATAAGCAATTTTGTTTAGCCTTAGGGATTCCCCTTCTACCTGTTGACGTTCCTTTCCCCGTTCATGCCCTAGATAGCGGTCCGTTGGGTGCGGGCTTGATCAGGGAGGTTACAGCGCCACTTAGGATGTGCGCGCAGGGGGGTCATCAGGAGATGATCCAGCTATTTCTGATCGACTCGCCTGCGTATCCGGTGGTGCTGGGCATGCCCTGGTTGAGTACCCATAACCCATCTATTTCGTGGCAGGAGAGAGCTCTGATGGAGTGGTCTGCTCAGTGTGTGGGTCGATGTTTGGGCGTTTCCGTAGGGGCTACCTCGGTGGAGAGTCCAAACCAGGTGCCCGCATTGCACGTTCCCCCTGAGTATGGGGATTTGGCTATTGCGTTTAGTAAGTCGAGGGCGACGCAGTTGCCGCCCCATAGGCAGGGAGATTGTGCGATAGACCTCCAGGCAGGAGCTGCGCTCCCACGGAGCCATGTGTATCCTCTGTCTCAGGAGGAGAAGAAAGCTATGGAGACTTACATAGACGAATCTCTGAGACAAGGATACATACGGCCTTCCACTTCCCCTGCGTCCTCGAGTTTCTTTTTTGTGAAGAAAAAGGATGGTGGGTTACGCCCGTGCATCGATTACCGTGGTCTCAATCAGATCACGGTGAAGTACAGTTATCCACTCCCGCTGATTGCGACCATGACTGAGTCATTGCATGGGGCGCGTTTCTTCACTAAATTAGATCTCCGGAGCGCGTACAACTTGGTGCGCATCAGGGAGGGCGATGAATGGAAGACAGCCTTTAGTACCACCTCGGGCCATTACGAGTATCTTGTCATGCCATACGGGTTGATGAACGCTCCGTCAGTTTTCCAATCATTCGTGGATGAGATCTTCAGGGGCAGGGGGTGGTTGTGTACATAGATGACATTCTCGTGTACTCGCCTACCCGAGTCGAGCATGTGGCCCTGGTGCGCAGAGTGTTGCGGAGGCTGGTGGAGCACGACCTGTATGTCAAGGCAGAGAAGTGTCTGTTTTTCCAGGAGTCGGTCTCCTTTTTGGGGTATCAGTTGTCTGCGTCAGGGGTGAAGATGGAGGTAGACCGGGTGTCAGCCGTGCGTAATTGGCAAACACCAACCACTGTGAAGGAGGTGCAGCAGTTTTTGGGGTTTGCGAATTACTACCGGAGGTTTATCCGGGGTTTTGGACAGGTGGCAGCTCCCATCACGTCTCTTTTGAAGGGGGGTCCGGTGCGTCTGCAGTGGTCTGCCGAGGCGGACAGGGCGTTTGGGAGGCTGAAGGACCTGTTTACCTCGGCCCCGGTGCTGGCGCATCCGGATCCCTCTTTACCATTTCAGGTAGAGGTGGACGCGTCAGAGGCCGGTATAGGAGCCGTGCTTTCGCAACGGTCCGGCGCGCCACCTAAACTCCGCCCCTGTGCTTTTTATTCCAAGAAGCTCAGTCCGGCGGAGCGAAACTATGACGTAGGGGACAGGGAGCTGTTAGCCGTGGTACAGGCCCTAAAGGTGTGGAGGCACTGGCTTGAGGGGGCTCAACACCCTTTCCTCATTTTGACGGACCACCGTAACCTGGAGTACATCCGGGCAGCGAGGAGGCTGAACCCTCGCCAGGCGAGGTGGAATATGTTTTTGACCCGGTTCACATTCAAGATCACGTACATCCCTGGGTCACAGAATGGTAAGGCAGACGCACTGTCTCGGCGGTATGACACGGAGGAGAGGTCCGTGGAGCCCACTCCCATACTGCCGGAGTCGTGTCTGGTGGCACCGGTAGTGTGGGAGGTCGATGCTGAACTCGAGCGAGCGTTATGCACCGACCCTAGTCCACCTCAATGCCCGGAGGGTCGGAAGTACGTTCCGCTCGAGGTTCGGGATCGATTGATCTATTGGGCTCACACGTCACCCTCCTCTGGACACCCTGGTATCGGCCGGACAGTGCACTGTCTTAGTGCCAAGTACTGGTGGCCCACGTTGGCGAGGGATGTGAGGGTTTATGTTTCCTCCTGCTCGGTGTGCGCCCAGTGTAAGGCGCCTAGACATCTGCCTAGGGGTAAGTTACTACCCCTGCCCGTTCCACAACGACCATGGTCTCACCTCTCGGTGGATTTCCTAACTGACCTTCCTCCTTCACAGGGGAATACCACTATACTGGTCGTTGTGGACCGGTTTTCTAAGGCCTGTCGTTTGCTCCCCATGCCGGGCCTTCCTACTGCCCTGCAAACCGCCGAAGCACTATTCACCCATGTGTTCCGGCACTACGGGGTACCTCGAGGATATTGTGTCTGATCGAGGTCCCCAATTTACCTCCAGAGTCTGGAGAGCTTTTATGGAGCGATTGGGGGTCTCGGTGAGCCTCACCTCGGGTTACCACCCGGAGAGTAATGGGCAGGTGGAACGTGTGAACCAGGATGTGGGTAGGTTTCTTAGAACATACTGCCAGGACCGGCCAGAGGAGTGGGCAAGGTACGTTCCCTGGGCCGAAATGGCCCAGAATTCCCTACGCCATTCCTCCACTAACCTAACCCCTTTCCAATGTGTGTTAGGTTACCAGCCGGTTCTGGCACCTTGGCAGCAGAGCCAGATCGAGGCTCCTGCGGTGGATGAGTGGGTGCGGCGCTCGGAGGAGACATGGAACGCTGCACATGTCCACCTGCAGCGGGCCCTCCGGCGTCATAAGGCGAGCGCCGATCTCCACCGCAGTGAGGGACCGGTGTACGCACCTGGTGATCGAGTCTGGCTCTCTACCAGAAACCTGCCCCTCCGCCTGCCCTGTCGGAAACTGGGTCGGCGGTTTGTAGGGCCATTTAAAGTCCTGAGAAGGTTGAACGAGGTGTGTTACAAATTACAACTACCTGTTGAATATAAAAGTATTAACCCCTCGTTCCATGTGTCTCTTCTCAGGCCGGTGGTAGCTGGCCCACTCCAAGAAAGTGAGATCAGGGAGACTCCTCCGCCCCCATTGGACATCGAGGGGGCACCGGCGTACTCCGTGCGGTCCATCTTGGATTCGAAACGTCGGATGGGGGGTCTCCAATATCTAGTGGAGTGGGAGGGGTACGGCCCGGAGGAGCGGTGCTGGGTGCCAAGGAGGGACATTTTGGACCCGTCTCTCCTGACGGAATTCCATCGTGGGCACCCGACGCATCCTGCTCCGCGTCCTCCTGGTCGTCCCCGAGGCCGGAGTCGGCGCACGTCGGGAGCCGCGCGTCAAGGGGGGGGGTACTGTCACGGTTTCGGCCGAGGCTGCCTCTCTTCCTTGCTCGGGCAGGCTTCGGCGTTCGTTGTCTCCGGAATACTAGCTGCCACCGTTGCATGTTTCTATGTTCGTTTGCTTTTGTCTAATTGTTGTCACACCTGTTTTCGTTTAGTGAATTAGTGTCCTATAAGTTCTCCTTGGGTTTGTGTTAGTGTTGTGTGTGATTGTTTTCACTGTCGTGCTTTGTTGCTGGATGTTTTGACTATTTGCTCGGTAGAGCTGTCCTCCATAGTTTGGAGAGTTTTGTCGCACCTGTCTGTGCGCCCGTTTTGTTTCGCCTGCGCGCGGAGTTTCGCCTTCGGGCTATTTAGTGCTTGCACGGTTAGAGATTTCACTAAAGTCTTTGGAACTATACTTCTGCGTCCTGCGCCTGATTCCACCACCACACCCACTTACACATCCTTGACACATCACTTTCCCACACACACAGACCACCTCCTATGTTACACCAGCCTGTTACACCTCCCATGTTACACCAGCTTGCACACAACCTGCAATATTCAGTCATATTCATCATCTCTCAGCTTTAATAATTTTATAACATGTCCACGTCATGTTTTAAGTGATTCCATATTCATTTTGAAAGATACAAGTACAGCTCAAATCTATTACAAATGTCGATTATCCTTCTATCAATTGGAACATAAAACATCACAAGTCATTAAGCAGTCATGACATTTGAACGCAGTTAATATGACTTCACACAGACACAATGGGTCAGTTAGATTGTGCTCACTGCGCTCTGTGTTATCGGGGCCACATGGGTTCATTATTCAACCTTTCAGACCATTCTTCTCAGCCAGGATCGCTCTTCTTAAATTCGCCTTGGCTAGAGGGGAAGCAGCTGTCAAACTGCTCACACTCATCCAATACATACAGTACCAGTCAAATGTTTGGACACACCTACTCATTCAAGGGTTTTTCTTTATTTTTTTAAACTATTTTCTACATTGTAGAATAATAGTAAAGACATCAAAACTATGGAATAACACATATGGAATCATGTAGTAACCAAAAAAAGTGTTAACCAAGAAGGAGAATGATGGAGTGCTGCATCAGATGACCTGGCCTCCACAATCACCCGACCTCAACCGAATTGAGATGGTTTGGGATGAGTTGGATCACAGAATGAAGGAAAAGCAGCCAACAAGTGCTCAGCATATGTGGGAACTCCTTAAAGACTGTTGGAAAAGCATTCCTCATGAACCAGGTTGAGAGAATGCCAAGAGTGTGCAAAGCTGTCATCAAGGCAAAGGGTGGCTACTTTAAGAATCTCAAATATAAAATATATTTTGATTTGTTTAACACTTTTTTGGTTACTACATGATTCCATATGTGTTATTTCATAGTTTTGATGTCTTCACTATTATTCTACAATGAAAATAGTAAAAATAAAGAAAAACCCTGGAATGAATAGGTGTGTCCAACTTTTGACTGGTACTGTACACTCACACACACTCACCTAGTTTGCTGCCTAGATAAATAGTAATTAGTGTGTGGCCAGATTGTTCACACCAGTGTGCCTCAGTAACATGCACTCACGAATGCCAGCATAGACATACTGTACATACATGCAAAACATAATGTAGAAATCTATAGAATTTTATCTGGGCAATAACTTTTGTGTGTGTGTGTGTGTGCACGCTTCAGTGTTTTTGTGTGCGGGCATGCTTCCGTGTTTTTCTGCATTTGTGTCTGTGGAGGGCAGTCAGATGAAGGGTCACTGGCTGGTGTGTGGGCTACTAGCGTTAAGATTAAAGACCAGTGGTCACCGTGGGCGACACATTAATTGTCCGGCCTAACAGAGGCGGAGATACTTTTTTTTTCTCAACTTCCCTTCTGCCCGCTGTTTTATGTCCCTAGTCTCCTTCCCTCACTCGTTAACAACCTTCACTCCTGCTTCGTTAGAGGCCCCTTAATTTACTTTTATTTGATTATTCATGAGCTTGTTTATCTGATTGGTTCTCTCATGCTGTGACTTGTAGGAATGCATCCTGGGAGAAATAAAGACAACTAAAATTTCAAATGAACTCACATTTACATTTAAGTCATTTAGCACCAGTCTTCTATATCCTTATCACTGGCCCCTCTAGGATTCCTCTAGCCAGAAACTTTTCAAAAATACTATTTCGAAGTCATGGTTGAACTTTGGGTTAATTACTATCATAACTTTTAAGTTGGGAACTTTGTTTAGTTGGCTGGCTGGAGTGAGATGGGGTTTGAGGGTGGTGGGCGGTGGGCTCTGTAGTGTCTGACTGAGCCCTTCTCAGAGTGGAGCTGCTTGGAGAGAAAGAGAAAGAGAGCTCACGCTGAACAGAGGGAATTCTGGGATGAAGCTCCCAGCCTTCATGAAGGATGACAGCCCAGGGGTTCAGTGTGATTATGAGGTCACACTGGAACAAGAAATAACATGGTGAAATTATTATTTTCTCAGACAGATTAACCTTCAGAACAGATTTGCTAAGAATCGATTTAACTAAGAATCAGAATAGTTTCAGTCAGAGTGGGAGAGGAGAGGGGATATTACACTCCACTGTAGATTAACTGTAGATTAACCAGGGATAGATTAACTAAGAATAACAGAGTTGAATTACCCAGCTTTCAGTTTTACTGTACTTGCAGTAAATCCACTGTGCGTGTGTGTACGTGCACGTGTGTGTTTTCTGCTCATAGAAACGGACACCTGAGTTGCTGTGGATTGAAACATATATTCGTTCTCCCAGAGACATTGGCTTCTGTTTTTTGGCCTCCTAAACTGCTTGTCATCCACAGACATACACTAGCACAGGAGTACAGAACAGCTTGACAGTTAAAACAGTGCGTGTTTTTTAGCACCGGCGGCAGAGACAAAGAAGCTTATGACACGCGGTTTGTTCAAATGCCACCATTCTGCAGGGTTTTCACGGTTCACTTTGACCATTCGTCCACTTAAACACACCTCTAAAACTGTCCTGGAGGCAGAAGGTATTACTACATCAAACGGCTTCACCTGATGTAGGATCTTAATTTGAGCCAGTTTGCCTCAGCAGGAAAATAATCCTGCAGCAACAGGAAATGTGAATTATTATGTGGATTATAATTCATGGATATTTTTTGTAGGGGTTGATACATTTCACATTAGGGCAAATCAAGTCTGACATTTTAAAGTGGAAGTTACAAACTTTAGAAGCCTTTTTAAACATTGAATACACTACAAGTTTGCATTTCCTGCTGTGAATGAAAATGCTCATCAACAAAAGAGTGATCAAATTAAGATCCTACATTTGTAGGCCTTTTACACAACCCTGGCCTCTACAAACACATACAACTACACACTTCTACTGATGGGGCTGCTTGTGATGGTACTATCTGACCCTATTTCAACACATATTGTAGGCCTATGTGGTGGGCCTGAGCAATATGGCTGATGGTTATAATGTTTTGGCTGGTTTCATTGCTTCCCCTTGCCATTCCTTAGAGATATAGCTAGCATTGTCTTTCTCATTGTGTGAGCTGATAATGGAATAATTAGAGATTTGTGCTTACTGTAAGATGTTGCACTAGCCCCTCCCCATGCAGTCAGTACTCCGCATCTTGTGTGAGAGTGTGTATGTGTCTGTAGCTCGTATACACTCAGGGAGCTGGGTGGGCAGTGGGGAGGAAGTCTGTCAGACTGCAGGCCCTGTAGGATGTGACCTTAACCCACGCTAAGCTAACCAATAAGGGCCCACACGTGGGATTCCTCCCCGTGAGCTAAACACTAATGCTAGCACTCTGTTGGGCCAGAACACACAACACCCTCCCTGACTGAGAGACATATATACACACACACACGCACATTTACTGTACGTACACGTATGCTGCGTCGCGAAGAGAGAAATATTATCTGTGAGTGATTTATGAGCTGACCTTATCATGCTGATATATAAATAAACCTGTCTCTTAGAGACACGGCTGTATTCTGGGCTGAAGTTAAGGCCCCGCTAGTTTCAGATGCATGCTCTTTTGCAATTTCGACTTGCACTTCTCTTGCACTCTGTTCTTTTCCAACCCTGGCGCCAGGCTTGGTAATTTACCTTATTATAAGAGCTCGCTTGCGGTGAGGTGGGAGGGGTGGAAATAATTGAGGTGTGTCCTTACAAAATGTTTTAAAGCAGTGCTAATAGCTAAATGTCCCCAAATTAATATAGAGTTCAGAGTTCGTTTTGATATTTCAACCTGCGTGTCCTGATCACGTCTGGTGGGGGTAGACAAACTCAATATGCACACGATGGCGGATGCATGCACGGCGACGTGTGCACACATTGCCTTTTGCTCATGCAACGAGAGATGTGATTTTTGATATCATGCTTCTGACCCGACCCTATTTAGAAATATTGTTGTTGTTTTAACAAACAGATTGGTTTTTAATCAAATTAAATGAAAAATAATCAAACTAATTTTAACGATTCACCGTCCATGAGTTTGTTGAGAACATACATGGCTCGAATGCAATGCAATTTTATCTGCTATTTCTGTAGAAGTGCAAATATGATCTGTAAGATGGTTTCGTTATGTTTATAAAACATTACATTTGGGAGCATTATAACAGTGAGTGGACATTCCCCCTTTCTCTTTATATTGGATCTTTGTCCCGCTCCTGTGAAAAGTTTGGGTGTGCATAAAACCCTCCATAGTCTTAAGTTGCCTTGTCTGTAGGCCTATAATACGCCCACGGGGAGCAATTATTACATTTACATTTACGTCATTTAGCAGACGCTCTTATCCAGAGCGACTTACAAATTGGTGCATTCACCTTATAGCCAGTGGGATAACCACTTTACAATATGTGTTTTGTTGTTTTTTGGGTGGGGTAAGGGGGGGTAGAAGGATTACTTTATCCTATCCCAGGTATGGTGCCTGTAACTATTTAGACAGCCTATTTAAAACAAATTGTTGTTTTGTTTTTGATTATATACTGTCTTTTTAGGCCTTATCAATAGCCTAGTGAATTTAATCTTGCTCATTGACTATGCTTGGCATGCCTATGTCCAAACTGCAATTTACAGTGTGGTGTGTGTGTGTGTGGTGTGTGTGTGTGTGTGTGTGTGTGGTGTGTGTGCGCAGGGAGGGGAGTCTAAGATCGTCTGCCCCCTGCTATATAAAGAGCTGCTGGGGTCTTATTGAAGCACTTGTTATTGACAGCTCCTGGGTGTGTAATTCATCATGCTGTCTCCAGGAAAGACCCATGCTATGGGTTGCTATGGAGCCCATGCTCTGACTGCCAGCAGCTCATACCACAGCATTACTGCTCTCAAATGGATCCTTCTGTCCTGCTTACTGATTGATCAAGGAATGACCACACTTATTTGGATAGTACTTTTACTATTAACGATGGACGACAATGGCACAGACAAAATGGCAGCCACAAAGCGTCCCTTTCTGTAATGATTTTTCAGAACATTTGATCATTAAGGTCATAAACCCTTGAGAGATTGGAGAACATGATTCCCCCCCAGTGGGGTTTTAAGAGACTTGAGAGGGTTGTTAGTAACGTTGCTTAGAAACCAAGTGGTATTTTGGCCAGGGCACATTTAGTATTTTATTTTTTTAAGAAAATGTTGTTGGATCCATTTTCATAAAAGCGATAATATTATGCGTATGGCTGGGGGGTTGCTGCTAGTAATGCCCTCCAGGTGTGTTGCCCATATTAATGATGGCCTACCACTGCATCTTTTGCGCTATCACTGTACTGTCATCCAGTAGCATAACTACCTTCTCCTGCTCTCTAATCTGTGGGAGTGAAAACTGGGTGAAAATGGGGTGTTTATGAAGGTGTGGTCGATGCAGCCATAGCTATGTCTCCCTATCGTTGTTTTGTGTATCATATTCCTTTCATTTGCTTCTCTTTGTTTTGTCTTGTTTTTCGGGGGTGGGAGTGTGGGGTTAAAAAAACAAATGCATATTTATGAAATCTAATTTCAGCCCACTAGCCAAGTACGATATGCAGCAGGCCCTAATTATATCTGATAAATATGCATGACTAACGACATTTGAGGATCTCCAATAATCAGAGCATAGACGGAGAGATCTCATTAAAACACAATGGCAACTCATATCTGGATGCAGTCGTGAGGTATATACACCCTGAGAAACCATTATAGTATAGCAGTACATCAAGTATAGCAGTATAGCAGTACATCAACAACAATATCACAGCACCATCATGTTGAGAAACAGATCCACACTTGGATCAACACAGATCAATACACAAATCCTTAGTAATCAAGTATAGGAATTCCAATCGTCCACAACCACATCTCAAAAACCAATGGGCTGAAACCTAAAGGTTTAAATGTATCATGCTTTATCATAATCTCTGTCCTGTTACCCTCATATACAATGTTAAACAGGAAGATGTACTCTGGCTTTTACACCTGCCAAACTGGGATCATAATCATCATCGTCGTGCTTCATTGTTTTAATGGGCCATATTTAAAACAGGACAGTTAGTTGTTGGCTGGCAAACCGATGGCATATCGGTCTGAAGAGGTCTCTCATCTGGGTGTAAATCTCTGTGAGATAGGTTGGCACCTGACTCCTTCCTCTGCCTCTCCACTTGACGGTCTGAGATACCAACCTAGGAACGTCTTTTCAAATCACACATTCTCACTCCATTATGACCCACACAATGTTTTACCTTTTTAAGAACAGATACAGTGTCACTTTTTCCATTTATCTCTTGTAATCAAATGTAACATTTCACACTATTGCTCTTATTGTTAAATATATTTCTTTTTTTTTTACTACATAGATTCAAATAACGTGTGAATCTTAAAATTACAGACATTTAGAGTAAGAGTGACACTTTTTCCAACTTTAATATTGCAGATAGATTGTGGCTTCTATCAATGTAATTGTCTGCATCATTTCCAATCCCCCGTATATATTTAAATATATTTTCCTTTATTATTTTCCCCTAACCCTACCATACCTCCCCTAATTGGATTAAACTAATGGACAACAATACTTAGGCTTCTACTTCCAGCTTATACATACTATATACATTTTACAGGCACAGTATATTTTATATTCTATATACATTTTTTTTGTTGTTGTTGTTTTTAGGCCCAGCCTTCAGCTACCCTCAACCCCTCCCATCTATCTCTGAAGACCATCTGTCTCTGAAGACCTTTCCTAATTGCCATATATTCTTCAACTGTACTGTGATGTTTGACAAAAGTTCTGAACCTTTCTATTCTCATAGTTTCTACAGATTGTAAATTAAAGATAGACATTTTTGCTAAGAGTATTGATCGATTTCACTATGACTTTTCAAATCACCCAGCAGTGCTATTTGCAGAGTTCGCTCCAGGTAAATGTTGCAATTCTTTAGCCTTGAACCTGTGACCAAAAACAAACTACATATGGGCAGTTCAAAAACAAGTGATCTAATGATTGTGTCTCTTCACAGCAAAATCTGCAGAGCTGGGATGGTTGTATCCCCCATATACAGTGCATTCGGAAAGTATTCTGACCCCTTGAAATGTTCCACATTTTGTTACATTACAGCCTTATTTTAAAATGTATTAAATATCTTTTTTTCCTCATCAGTCTACACACAATATTAAAAAAAAAAACAGATACCTTATTTACATAAGTATTCAGACCCTTTGCTATGAGACTTGAAATTGAGCTCAGGTATATCCTGTTTCCATTGATCATCCTTGATGTTTCTACAACTTGATTGGAGTCCACCTGTGCTAAATTCAGTTGATTGGACATGATTTGGAAAGGCACACACCTGTCTATTTAAGGTTCCACAGTTGACAGTGCATGTCAGAGCAAAAACCAAGCCATGAGGTTGAAGGAATTGTCCGTAGAGCTCCGAGACAGAATTGTGTCGAGGCACAGATCTGGGGAAGGGTACCAAAACATTTCTGCAGCATTGAAGGTCCCCAAGGACACAGTGGCAGCCATCATTCTTAAATGGAAGAAGTTTGGAACCCCCAACACTCTTCCTAGAGCTGGCCGCCAGCCAAACTGAGCAATCGAGGGAAAAGGGCCTTGGTCAGGGAGGTGACCAAGAACCTGATGCTCACTCTGACAAAGCTCCAGAGTTCCTTTGTGGATATGGGAGAACCTTCCAGAAGGACAACCATCTCTGCAGCACTCCACCAATCAGGTCTTTATGATAGAGTGGTCAGACAGAAGCCACTCATCAGTAAAAGGCACATGACAGCCCACCTAAAAGGACTCTCTGACCATGAGAAACAAGATTCTCTGGTCTGATGAAACCAAGATTGAACTCTTTGGCCTGAATGCCAAGCGTCACGTCTGGAGGAAACCTGGCACCATCCCTACGGTGAATCATGGTGGTGGCAGCATCATGCTGTGGGGATTTTTCCAGTGGCAGGGACTGGGAGACTAGTCAGGATCGAGGGAAATATTTAACAGAGCAAAGTACAAAGAGATCCTTGATGAAAACCTGAGACTGAGACCTGAAAATAGCTGTGCAGCGACGCTCCCCATCCAACCTGACAGAGTTTAAGAGGATCTGCAGAGAAGAATGGGAGAATCTCCCCAAATACAGGTGTGCCAAGCTTGTAGCGTCATACCCAAGAAGACTCGAGGCTGTAATCGCTGCCAAAGGTGCTTCAGCAAAGTACTGAGTAAAGTGTCTGAAAACGTATGTAAATGTAATATTTCAGTTTTGTATTTTTAACACATTTGCAAACATTTCTAAAAAACGGTTTTTGCTTTGTCATTCTGAGGTATTGAGTGTAGATTGATGAGGGGAAAAAACGATTTAATCCATTTTAGAATAAGGCTGTAATGTAACAAAATGTGGAAAAAGTCAAGGGGTCTGAATACTTTCCGAATGCACTGTATATAACATTCTATTGGTTGCAAGAATTTTGTATAATTAAATTGAAAAACTATACATTTTGAATCAGGTGTCGTTTTGTGTATCAGTTCATAAACCATGTGCCATGGAATCGGCACATCGAAAATCTCTTCCCAACTATTTTGTGATCTATATGGTGCAGCTGTCAATTTTTTTGTCCTCAAATTAAACTGGTATACTTTTTTATTTATCACAATTTTCTTTAACCAATTTTGGTCTTTAATGCAGGGCCGACAGATAAGTTCCTTACCTTCTCCCCTTCCACTTGCCTCCTCCATTTTTGCAGGAAATGCTGCAATCAGTTGGTTGTAATTTTGGATAGAGAAGACATTTCCATAAATTTTTGTTTACTGCATGTGTGACAACTCCACCAGTCCTATTTATGATATCAGTTACGAAGATTATACTGTTTAAAAACACATTTTTCAAAAAAGATTAACCATAATATTTGTTCTAATATTTGTCCTGTCTTTTCTGGTAGACTAAAAATAGCCATATTTTGGAAACACTATATCCCTGACTCAGTTGAATGTGTAGGCTACAGCATAGTCAATAACATCCATTCAGTATAGCGGTTTCATTTCCATGACATTTACAGGCACCGTTACAGACAGCCTAGCCTGCCGGTCTTAAAATGGAGTCAGATGCTTGTTAATGAATTGTTGTCTTTACAGGCAGCTAGCTGGCTCCTTTCTCCCTTCCCTCAGCCTGATAGGGCTCACATCCTCATCTTGTCATAGCGTGTTGTAGCATCATATGCCATCACTCTAGCGTGTTAGAGTCTGTCATCAGGTGGAGTGGCTGCAGCAGGGGAGGTGAGGGGTGGTGTAGAGGTGGGGTGGGGGGTATTCAGCAGACAGTGAGCGCCAGCCACATAAAGCCTTTATCACGCCTAAACGACTCCATCTCCCAAAGCCAGGGCCAGATTAGCGCCGCCCATTCGAGTGGAACCATGAGAAGGCAGTAACCAACTAAACAGAGCTGTGAGGGGGAAGCCAACATAGTCGCACCGGAGGGGGAGAGAGATGTCACGCTTTTTTAGTCTTCCTGATTGATGTGTCAATGGGCTTTTATTGCTGTCGTGTTCTCTGAGGAGTCAAGTCGATTACATGGAGAGCGTTTTATACTTCAAAGTACTGTAGCATGGATGGATATACAGTATCCAACATGTGAACATGTGAATGGGAACATGTCTTAGTTGTTCAGTTGGTTGTGGCAGCTCAAGTACACAATGTACACGATATAATGCAAATATTACGCTCTTACGTGCATATGTAACTGATGTAGGCCTACTGTGTTTACATAATTGTTAATGACTCTCATTGTTGTGTGTCTCTCTCTCTCTCTCTCTCTCTCTCTTTCTCTCACTCTCTCTCTCTCTCTCTCTCTCTCTCTCTCTCTCCAAACACAGACCCACTAACGAACCATGACCTCTGACCCTTGTGTGTACCCAGGTGTGGCGTGTTGGCTGTGGGAGCTGTCAGTCTGCAGCTGGCCTATCAAGAGCTCTCAGGAGGATGGACCAGAGCAGACAGTCTAGCTGAGGATGCCCCCCGTCCCTCCCCCGCTCTACACCTGCTCTCTCACTTCTCACACTATGCTAGGAAAACACACTCTGCATCTCTGCTTTTGACCAACCCCCCCACCCCTCCCAATACCTAATTTCTCCCAGTATCTCCAATAACCTACTAATTTTAGGCTAGAAGACCAGAGGACATGTCCTTCCCAGAGAGTGGTCTCAGACGGCAGGGTTCTGGTGGGACGCGGCGCTCCAGCCCCCGCAGGATGTCTGACCCGTGTCTGGTGTGTCTCCTGGGCCTGGCCCTCTGCCTGACCCTGTCCTCCTGCCAGCGGGCCGATCTCAGTGGGAAACACCCTATGGTCACCACGGGCTACGGCAAGCTGCGCGGCGTCAGGAAGGAGCTCAACAACGAGATCCTGGGGCCCGTGGAGCAGTACCTGGGCGTGCCCTATGCCACCCCGCCTATCGGCGAGCGCCGCTTCCAGCCCCCTGAGGCACCAGGTTCCTGGCAGGAGATCCGCAATGCCACCCAGTTTGCCCCAGTGTGCCCGCAGAACGTACACGGGGTGCTGCCTGAGATCATGCTGCCGGTGTGGTTCACTGACAACCTGGATGCTGCAGCAGGCTACGTTCAGAACCAGAGTGAGGACTGTCTGTACCTCAATGTCTACGTGCCCACTGAGGATGGTGAGTCCAGCCCTGTTCCATCTATCAGGCCAGAGTACACTTCCAGTCAGGCAGGCTCAGACTGTCTAGTGGTGCTACTGCTGGAGATTAAGAGATCTCCTCAGTTTTGGTCAGATAAATCAGGATGTGAATTACCTAACTGGTGTGGAGTAGGTTAGGTTCATTTAAGGTTAGGAGTAAGCTACCACATTTACACCTCTGAGGTATCACTACTAACCTTGTGTTTCGTCTCCGGTTGAGAAGCAGGTCCTTCTTGGCTATCTCACTACAGAGGAAGTCGGTAGTGTGAAAAGGACCAGGATTCATTAAATGTGTCATCCTCCTAAGCCATTTTATGTCACAGTGCAACTGGTATTTGGTCCCAACAAGAGGGAATGCTATTGAAGCGTCTTTATAGAGTGGTATCATTTGGATCATTCAGTCAGAAGATTGTAATCAGAGACACAAGGGCTCTTAAGCTGAGCCAATAGACACCCATGAGATTACCAAAGAATAGCAGCACTTACACTCATGTCAGCCTCGATTACTGTTTAGTCTGTTCAGGCAGGGTTGCCTTGATATACATACTGTACTCTAGTCCTGTCAGAGCAAGGAATTTTTTTGCCCAATAACTTCTGCTCAGTAGCTTCAGTGTATAGTAGAGCTGGGAATTGCCAGGGACCTCACAATACAATATTTTATTTATTTTAACAGGGAGTCATGCTGAGACCAAGGTTTCTTTCACAAATGAGCTCTTTATACTCATCAATAAACATCAAACAATGTGTCAATTGGCACCTACAGTGCCTTGCAAAAGTATTCATCCCCCTTGGCGTTTTTCCTATATTGTTGCATTACAACCTGTAATTTAAATGGATTTTGGGGGGGATTTCATGTAATGGACATACACAAAATAGTCCAAATTGGTGAAGTGAAATGAAAAAAATTACTTGTTTCAAAACATTCTAAAAAATAAATAACGGAAAAGTGGTGCGTGCATATGTATTCACCCCCTTTGCTCTGAAGCCCCTAAATAAGATTTGGTGCAACCAATTCCCTTCAGAAATCACATAATTAGTTAAATAAAGTCCACCTGTGTGCAATCTAAGTGTCACATGATCTGTCACATGATCTCAGTATTTATATACCTGTTCTGAAAGGCCCCAGAGTCTGCAACACCACTAAGCAAGGGGCACCACCAAGCAAGCGGCACCATGAAGACCAAGGAGCTCAACAAAACAGGTCAGGGACAAAGTTGTGGAGAAGTACAGATCAGGGTTGGGTTATAAAAAAATATCCGAAACTTTGAACATCCGACGGAGCACCGTTCAATCCATTATAAAAAAATGGAAAGAATATGGCACCACAACAAACCTGCGAAGAGAGGGCCACCCACCAAAGCTCACGGATGAGGCAAGGAGGGCATTAATCAGAGAGCCAACAAAGAGACCAAAGATAACCCTGAAGGAGCTGCAAAGCTCCACAGCGGAGATTGGAGTATCTGTCCATAGGACCACTTTAAGCCGTACACTCCACAGAGCTGGGCTTTACGGAAGAGTGGCCAGAAAAAAAGCCATTGCTTAAAGAAAAAAATAAGCAAACACGTTTAGTGTTCGCCAAAAGGCATGTGGGAGACTCCCCAAACATATGGAAGAAGGTACTCTTGTCAGATGAGACTAAAATTTAGCTTTTTGGCCATCAAGGAAAACGCAATGTCTGGTGCAAACACAACACCTCATCACCCTGAGAACACCATCCCCACAGTGAAGCATGGTGGTGGCAGCATCATGCTGTGGGGATGTTTTTCATCGGCAGGGACTGGGAAACTGGTCAGAATTGAAGGAATGATGGATGCGCGAAATACAGGGAAATTCTTGAGGGAGAGCTGTTTCAGTCTTCCAGAGATTTGAGACTGGGACGGAGGTTCACCTTCTAGCAGGACAATGACCCTAAGCATACTGCTAAAGCAATACTTAAGTGGTTTAAGGGGAAACATTTAAATGTCTTGGAATGGCCTAGTCAAAGCCCAGACCTCAATCCAATTGAGAATCTGTGGTATGACTTAAGTATTGCTGTACACCAGCGGAACCCATCCAACCTTTTGCCTTGAAGAATGGGCAACAATCCCAGTGGCTAGATGTGCCAAGCTTATAGAGACATACCCCAAGAGACTTGCAGACGGAATTGCTGCAAACGGTGGCTCTACAAAGTATTGACTTTGGGGGTGGTGAATAGTTATGCACGCTCAAGTTTTCAATTCTTTTGTCTTATTTCTTGTTTGTTTCACACAAAAAAATATTTTGCATCTTCAAAGTGGTAGGCATGTTGTGTAAATCAAATGATACAAACCCCCAAAAGATCCATTTTAATTCCAGGTTGTAAGGCAACATAATAGGAAAAATGCCAAGGGGGATGAATTCTTTCGCAAGCCACTGTAAGTATCGTGAAAACACTATATATTGCGATTCTCACAATTCTATATGTATTGCGATTTGATGTTCCAAACATATTGCTCACTATATGTCTGCTGCAGAGGGACGAGCGAGAGCCATGAGAAAATGTGTTTTGATCAGTCATGGAAATAAAAGTGCTGAAAAAATGTTGGCTCACTATTTAAAAATAAGATGGATAACAAGCTATAGGATTAAAAATACTGGGGTTTCGGCTCAGGTACAGCCGACTAGCGCTAGCTAACGCTACCTAGCAACAAAAAACAACAACCTTGGAGTCAAAAGTATCGATATAACATCTTCCAAAATAATATGTAACTATCAACCCCCCCATCACTTTATTGAAGTATACGCTCAGTGAAAAGGCCAGTGTTTGTTAGCTATGCTACTCCCTCACTGTGTGTCCACATTTGTAGAGTAAGTATATTTACGCATGGCTTGAGGATTGTTGAGACATTTCAATGGCAGAATGGACTAAAGAACATAGAAACACAAAATAAACGTTCAGTCTTGGCAAGGGACAACAGTAAATCTAGACCAAAGTATGTATATACAAGATCATCTTTATTGTCTGACTCAACTGGGCTGTGTTTGTTTCTCCTCTGTGTGCTCGGAAAACAATATTTTGCACATACTTGTGAGACTTACATTTTACATTTTAGTCATTTAGCAGACGCTCTTATCCAGAGCGACTTACAGTTAGTGAATGCATACATGTTTAAAATTTTAAAAAAAAATCATACTGGCCCCCCGTGGGAAACGAACCCACATCCCTTCCGGCCAAACCCTCCCCTAGCTTGGACGAAGCTGGACCAATTGTGAGCCACCCATGGGTCTCCCGGTCGTGGCCGGCTGTGACAGAGCCTGGATTTGAACCAGGATCTCTAGTGGCACAGCTAGCACTGCAGTGCCTTAGACCACTGCGCCACTCGGGAGTCACTTGACTTCTAGGTTTAGCATTTACATACAGTGGGGAGAACAAGTATTTGATACACTGCCAATTTAGCAGGTTTTCCTACTTACAAAGTATGTAGAGGTCTGTAATTTTGATCATAGGTACAAAAATCCAGAAAATCACATTGTATGATTTTTAAGTAATTAATTTGCATTTTATTGCATGACATAAGTATTTGATACATCAGAAAAGCAGAACTTAATATTTGGTACAGAAACCTTTGTTTGCAATTACAGAGATCATACGTTTCCTGTAGGTCTTGACCAGGTTTGCACACACTGCAGCAGGGATTTTGGCCCACTCCTCCATACAGACCTTCTCCAGATCCTTCAGGTTTCGGGGCTGTCGCTGGGCAATACGGACTTTCAGCTCCCTCCAAAGATTTTCTATTGGGTTCAGGTCTGGAGACTGGCTAGGCCATTCCAGGACCTTGAGATGCTTCTTACGGAGCCACTCCTTAGTTGCCCTGGATGTGTGTTTCGGGTCGTTGTCATGCTGGAAGACCCAGCCACGCTCATCTTCAATGCTCTTACTGAGGGAAGGAGGTTGTTGGCCAAGATCTCGTGATACATGGCTCCATCCATCCTCCCCTCAATACGGTGCAGTCGTCCTGTCCCCTTTGCAGAAAAGCATCCCCAACGAATGATGTTTCCACCTCCATGCTTCACGGTTGGGATGGTGTTCTTGGGGTTGTACTCATCCTTCTTCTTCCTCCAAACACGGTGAGTGGAGTTTAGACAAAAAAGCTCAATTTTTGTCTCATCAGACCACATGCGTGCGCTGCAGGATTTTAATCCATGACGGCGTAGTGTGTTACTAATGGTTTTCTTTGAGACTGTGGTCCCAGCTCTCTTCAGGTCATTGACCAGGTCCTGCCGTGTAGTTCTGGGCTGATCCCTCACCTTCCTCATGATCAATGATGCGCCACGAGGTGAGATCTTGCATGGAGCCCCAGACCGAGGGTGATTTGACCGTCATCTTGAACTTCTTCCATTTTCTAATAATTGCGCCAACAGTTGTTGCCTTCTCACCAAGAAGTCCTGTAGCCCATCCCAGCCTTGTGCAGGTCTACAATTTTATCCCTGATGTCCTTACACAGCTCTCTGGTCTTGGCCATTGTGGAGAGGTTGGAGTCTGTTTGATTGAGTGTGTGGACAGGTGTCTTTTATACAGGTAACGAGTTCAAACAGGTGCAGTTAATACAGGCAATGAGTGGAGAACAGGAGGGCTTCTTAAAGAAAAACTAACAGGTCTGTGAGAGCCGGAATTCTTACTGGTTGGTAGGTGATCAAATACTTATGTCATGCAATAAAATGCAAATTAATTACTTAAAAATCATACAATGTGATTTTCTGGATTCCGTCTCTCACAGTTGAAGTGTACCTATGATACAAATTACAGACCTCTATATGCTTTGTAAGTAGGAAAACCTGCAAAATCGGCAGGGTATCAAATACTTGTTCTCCCCACTGTATATGGGATTTGTATCTCCATTTTAGGCTGCCCAGTGTGCTTGCTTGTATCAAGGGCATTCAGTTCTGAGAATTTCAGCTGTGCTCCTGAAATCCTTTGTGTACTGAATCTCACTGGAGTTGAGCATTAGCTATAATCTGATTTCAGGCAGTGTTGCCAGTCTGTTTGGGGTTAACCCATTTAATAAGCCATTTATAGCACTCATAGAATTATTTTCAAGACCAGCACACCAATACACGCACACACACACACACACACACACACACACACACACACACACACACCCCCCAAAGGTAAATTCCTTTCCTGAAGATAATAATGTAGGTATGACATGTTAACATGCTTAGCTCAGGAACCAGTAAGCACAGTGAACCTAGGATCAGGTTGAGAGACTTTCCATATGCTACAAATGATAGCTCATCTCCTTGGTTGTCATGGAAGTCACCCTCTATACATTAGATTGTCATAATTGGTTGACCCAAAGCATCACTGCAATAGAGTGCCTGAGAATCCTAGCCTCATTGGTTCCCACTATTTGCCCCGAACCAATCATTTCAATAAGATGTGCTTGCCTCAGCAGATCAGCCTTTCCATCTGCATCAAGCAGCGTTCTGACAGGGGTCTGCTGATCTCTGATTACATTCTATGTGACAAGAAATCTAATGCTGAAGATTGACGTAATAACTTAAAGGCACAATCTGTAAGATTTCCTGCTGTTTCATGTTTTTTTTTCTTCAGTTAATGATATACAACTGCCTTACCGTAGCATAACCCAAACCAGAGTTGGGGCTGCTGTTGGGTTGAAGTGTAGACTCTGGATTGTGGCTTTAAGGAGAGGGATAAAGAGTATTTTGCTATTTTCTTTTGACAAGTTCTGCCCCCTTGTAGTTGATACATTTTCCAAGCATTGATTTATTTTCACTCAATAAAAGCATAATGAAACATAGCAGTGTAACTTCAATATTCTCTTGAATCAGGACCAATTAAACACATTTGGAGAGGGAAGGATTTATTTTCAAAGATTGTTCTGTATTAAGTAAAGCTAATTAGCAGGTAGTTTTTAACATAAGCCACATTCACAGACAAACACATACACACACAGTACTGACTCACAAAACTCACTCCACACAGAATTGCAGTAGATACTTTATGTTGATCCCCCTGGACTATGGATATGAAGTACTGTTACGCTGACCTCACAATAGAGACCCTTTTTATAGACCTAAATAAATTTCACGCCTATATAGTGTTACTGTAGTAACATATTGGGCTTTGCTTCACCCCATTACATATCAAAACCCAGCTCACACAGTGTAGTAGAAGTAATGGGCTTAGGCTGCAGTCTACATTTAGCCGACATGCATATTTCCCTGTTTATGGGGCGTTGTAACAGAGAGTTAGAGCGTCGCAATCCCATTGTAATGTCTACTCAGCAGTACACTGAGAAGGATGTGACATCACAATCCACCAGGCCACGTCTTGGCAGCATTCCAAATTAATTTCAGTTTTAATCCGATCAATATGTTCTACAGCCAAACAAAAAGATGGTATGTGCTCAAGAGTAATTTGATGCTCCTGAGTATAATATACATGTAGACTGGGAGGATGATGATGATTTGGGGGGGGGGACTGATATGAATAATAAATAAATATATAGTTATTCTGCAGTGTCAATTGCTATCGTGTGAATTGCCTTTGATGCAAGAACAAACCTCAAACAAATTATTATATTTTTGCTATCGCAGCAGCCCTTGATCTGGTGAAAATTGGATCAGGATTGTTCTTCGGGGGAAATGAGACATCGTTGTATACTGTAGCAGCCACACCTCTGCTAGCTCCTGCCTAGTGCAATACAACTCCATAGCTAATTAGCCCAGAAACTGAAGGTTTATCTAATTCCATGTACACAAAAGGGGGATGCCTTTGAAAGTGAGCTTTGGGCTGGAATGGGAAACGAGGGGGACCAGAAACACTGCTGGATTCTAGCTCGGCCTGGCCAACAGACATTTTTCATCCTGTTGGTTAATTGTGTTTAATCATTTTGTTAAGTGAGGCAGCACCTTGAATCCTAAATAGTGTATAAATAGGGTAGTGTGAGTTATGTTGTAAATCTTTTCTAAATACTGTCTAAGTACTGGAGAGAAGGGGAGATTACTGTAATTGGAAGGCCTGCTATTGGCTTGTGCCAAGGCGTCAGTGTAATGCGGTAGGCGAAGTCAGGCGCAGGACACAGAGCTAATCAAAAGGCGTACTTTACTCGAAGGTAAAAGAATGAACAACAACCTCCACGCAGGGAGGGAACAAACCCGCACACTAACGACAACCGAAACATGAACAAACACCCACAACACACAGTGTGAGACAGAGGGTTAAATAGGGAAGACATAACTACATAATGGGAAACAGGTGTGACCAATAAAGACAAAACAAGTCGAACATAGATACATGGATCGGTAGCAGCTAGTACTCCGGTGACGACGAACGCCGAAGCCTGCCCGAGCAAGGAGGAGGGGCAGCCTCGGCTGAATCCGTGACAGCTTGTGATTGGCTGAAATCATACTCTATGTCAAGTTGCTGTGGGGTATCCTGCTTGGGAGGAAAACTGAGTGTGTGTGATTTGGTTATTCCCAATGGTACAGGAGTGCCTGTCTGTGAGTGAGAGTGTGTTTTTTACATGAGGCATGTATTCTTGTCATATTCTGTCACATATTGTTAGGGGTCACTGCTCACACAGGCCTGTCGCTGTCCCCATCTATTACTTTCTGGGTGCTTATTTGTGTGTGAAAGAATTGAGTGTTCTTGAAAGTCAAAATAAAAAATGTCCATACAGCAGATATAGTTCATACAGTATTGACAGTTCCATATCCCTCATACCCAAGGCCTGTTTAGTGCACCACTCTATGTATCCCCCTTATTGACTGTCCCTCTAATGTACCCCCACCTTCTACCTGAATCTGAGGCCTCAGAATGACCCAACACTCACAGAGCACAGAGGAAACCACACATCACACCTTTTGCCCAATTTTAAGTGTAAAACCATGGAAGGAGGAAATACTCAGACAGAACCCCTTCTGCTCTCTGAGCTCCTCCCTCCCCCCCTCTCCCTTTGCATCCCCCCTCCCTCCTCCTCTCTATGCGGGCTGTGGTAGAGGAGGTCACAGACTCTGAATGCAAATCAGTTCCATGTCCTTCCCCACCAGGCCGCTATGTAGCCTGCTGCGCCCTCAACTCCAATGAAATTCAAATGGCTTTTTAGAATAATGAAAACAAAGCTGACCTAATGTCAGAGAAAAACACACACAGGGTCTCTGTTTAGTCCAGCTGTGCCTGGGTCCCTCACGTAGAGAATCCCCTGTACTGTATGAGCCGTCAGCCTGCTCGGCGAGAGCACTGTGTCATTGCATTCCTATTTCCTCCAGACGCTCCTTAGCCAAGCGCCTCAGATCCCTCATTTTTATCGCTAGCGGATTGGCCATTTACCGTCCAGGCTCTTTATTAAAAAACATATTTCAGCATGCGGGGCCACAGAGCCAGGGATGGACGGAGGGAGGGGGGGTATGGGAATGGAACTGTGAGCACTGTGAGCCACTGGAGAAGCACGGTGGGGGCATGATGCTGTGTCTGACACCTCGTCAAACACACAGCACAGTATGGTCATGACACACTGGGGAAATGGAGAAGGACTGCAGACAGCAGCTTGTGTTCAGGCCGCTCCACGCTCACTCAACCGTGGAGAAAGTGTTGACTGGGAGGAGGGGGACAGGACAGGAGCTGAGCTAAATGATAATCTGTGGACCATTTGGATTTCACTGAACGCCAGCCCATTACATCATGTGTCAGTCAGTCTGCTGCCCAGCTCCTAATTGGAGCACATGTAAGGGCTGAAATAGATACTCTGTACCACTGTTGAACCAGCTACATTTCAACTGCACATATATTCAAATCAAACTTGTTAAAATTCTTTAGACGTGTTTTTTTTCAGTGTGGTTGATTTATTATGCGTAAGATGTGTTTTTTTTCTCACTCTTTTGGTTGCATCGCTGATCCTGGCTGTATCTGTTTAGTGCCAATTTCACTTTATAAATGGTGCTAGAATCAGGGGGCAAACTGCAGAAGAATTCTGAGGTAAAATCATCAGAATGAAAATTGCTTTTGGACCTTATTGACCTGACTGGAAAACGAAGGAAAAGCTTTCAAATCTATCAACACTGTTCTTGCTCAATAGTATGCAGACAAAAGAGATGCCTACCATTCTTTACCAGACTTGTTGTGCCTCCACACAACATCCTTTTCCTGGAAATGTATCAATGAGTTCATTGGAGTGAGAGTGATGGCTGAGAGATGAGGAAAGTGACAATGAGGTTGTCCATTAAAACGAGGCATGTATGTACATACTGCAGTATGGTATATGTGTGTTCATGATGTATGTCCAGTGGAGTATTTGAGAGTGTTTCAAGGATGGATGTGTGTATAATGTTGTTCTTGGCCATTCTCAGACATCTTGTTCATCGCCAAGCCATTGAAGCAGGTGTATAGGTACTGTAACTATCGCCTACTCTAAGTGGATGGTTGTCAGCATGGAGCTGAGAACTCTGTAGAACTGGCTCTGTCAATTAGCTGTGAGAGAAGGCCCCAGCTACAGCCCCATGCAGCACCACTGCACATGCTGACACCGTCACTGAACACAGACAAACCTGTTTATTTCTCTCCCCACAGAGCCATGTCTCTGTAAGTAAACAACACTGTCATACCTGCTTGTCGCATCCCAAAATGCACTGCAGAAAACATCCCAAAGTGTGCTCCAGCACAACACATTTTCTCCTCCAACACAAAAACCTCCTTTGACAGCACAGCAGATCTCAAGAAAACACATCCAACAATCATCTCGGATTGAGCCTCCTCTCCCATCACAGAGACAGACTTGGGCTTCCAGGAAGCATTACGCCCATGCAAAGTCTTTAACTGAAGTCTGCCACTCCATTTCAAAGGGAGACAGGTTCCATTTCAGCGGAGCTGCTCTCTGTGTGCAGCTTAAGCTCTTTAATGGGTATTAGAGCAGGTATGAAATCACTGTGTTCTCCATTAAGCGGTTAGGTGTGGTATTAAAGTGCTGCTGGGAAAGTGCTGACTGGGGCTAATCTTCCTTCCCCTCCATTACCAGGCTGTCTACCTATCGTCCCTCACCCCCCTCACCCCCACCCCCTTACTGGAACTGCCCTTACACCGGGGGGACTGTGGGCGGAAGGGAATCAGGTCAACATTGATCGCTCCCCCTATAAAAAAGCACTTTCATATGAGGATTGAGGAAGCACTCTAGTAATGATGAGAGAGAGCAGAGAGAGAGAGCAGTGCTGGTGGTCTGGGTGTGTCCCTGTTCCAGCAGCCATTCATACACCAGTGCAGAGTGTTGGCGATGCGTTTTGCCAATAGATCTGTCTCCGTATTTGCGGCGCAGTGTGACAGAGGCTGTTAGCACCTTATGAGGGAGCCATCAGAAGACAAGCGGAGAGATGTAGTTAGCACACTGTGAGTCTGATAAAGCTGCTAGCTCACCAACAGAGAGTACACTATGTCTGATAGATGAGAGTGTATCGCCAACACACAGGGAGAGAGGACCCACTGGGCACAGATGTCTATTCAACGTCTATTCCACGTTGGTGCAACATACAGAGGCTTGCGAAAGTATTCACCCCCCTTGGCATTTTTCCTATTTTGTTGCCTTACAACCTGGAATTAAAATGGATTTTGGGGGGGTTTGTATCATTTGATTTACATAACATGCCTACCACTTTGAAGATGCAAAATATGTTTAATTGTGAAACAAACAAGAGCGTGCATAACTTGAGCGTGCATAACTATTCACCCCCCCCAAAGTCAATACTTTGTAGAGCCACCTTTTGCAGCAATTACAGCTGCAAGTCTCTTGGGGTATGTCTCTATAAGCTTGGCACATCTAGCCACTGGGATTTTTGCCCATTCTTCAAGGCAAAACTGCTCCAGCTCCTTCAAGTTGGATGGGTTCCGCTGGTGTACAGCAATCTTTAAATCATACCACAGATTCTCAATTGGATTGAGGACTGGGCTTCGACTAGGCCATTCCAAGACATGGAAATGTTTCCCCTTAAACCACTCGAGTGTTGCTTTAGCAGTATGCTTAGGGTCATTGTCCTGCTGGAAGGTGAACCTCCGTCCCAGTCTCAAATCTCTGGAAGACTGAAACAGGTTTTCCTGGGATGTTCAAAGTTTCAGATATTTTTTTATAATCCAACCCTGATCTGTACTTCTCCACAACTTTGTCCCTGACCTGTTTGGAGAGCTCCTTGGTCTTCATGGTGCCGCTTGCTTGGTGGTGCCGCTTGCTTGGTGGTGTTGCAGACTCTGGTGCCTTTCAGAACAGGTGTGTATATATACTGAGATCATGTGACAGATCATGTGACACTTAGATTGCACACAGGTGGACTTTATTTAACTAATTACGTGACTTTTGAAGGTAATTGGTTGCACCAGATCTTATTTAGTGGCTTCATAGCAAAGGGGGTGAATATATATGCATGCACCACTTTTCCGTTATTTCTTTTTTATAATTCTTTGAAACAAGTTCTTTTTTTCATTTCACTTCACCAATTTGGACTATTTTGTGTATGTCCATTACATGAAATCCAAATAAAAATAAATTTAAATTACAGGTTGTAATGCAACAAAATAGGAAAAACGCCAAGGGGGATGAATAGTTTTGCAAGGCACTGTAAATTCATTGAAATGATTCAACCATTGTGTGCTTAGTAGGGAGTGTCGTAAACACCATAAAGCGAGAGTATGTTGTTAGCATAGCTAGCATGCCAGGTGGCACAATGTTATTAGCACACCGTGTGTGTGTGGACAGGATAGCGTGCTAAATGCTAACAGTGATTGAGAGGGACTATAAAAGCTGTGTAGTGATTGGGCCGGTCATGTAGCGCTCCACTGACAGATGGAGACAATAAAGAAATGAACAGGATCCATATCGGCCAGGCTTACAGAGAGCGGCGCGCCAGTGGGGCGGCGGGTCACTCTGATAATGCTTGTTATTGTCTGTCCCCTATGGAGCGTTTAACCGCCGTTACCATTAAACCTTAATGTGGGCCACCTCTGTGACCTTGGCGTAGGGGGGCCCTGTCAGAAGCCCTCACATGGCTGTGTAAATACTGAACCACCACCCCCTGGCCGGCTTCTTGTAGAGTTACACTGGAGGAGGGAGAGACACTCATCATGTGCATTGACGTCTCTTGAGTGTGCGTGTGTCCCTAGTCATCCCCTCCAGTGTAGTTGGCAGACCAGTCCCCATGGATGTGGTGTAGAGGGCCCAGATACCCTGTAGCCTGAGGGCTGCAGCACTGGGCTAAGTGGGCACATGCTCCGTGATGGGTTGGCATTCCCCTGCCTGCCTTCTGACGGCAAAGAATGATGGCTTGATTCTCTTCATTGATTTTCCTCTACAAAGCACTAACGTGTAGGGAATAAATGGGAAGAGAAGAGGAAGAGAAAAACAATGAGAAATGTTATCTGGGGTCGTTGACCAGGCAGCTCTTGACTAGGTACTGTGCAGTGAAACAGGCTAGTTGTCTCCACAGGACAAGCTGTATCTGTAATGCTCTCTTACTTTTGGCTTACAGTTGTTTCGGAGTCTTTTGAAAATGAGAGCGGGGATGCTCTTCCTGCTCTGTTGTTTTTCTCCTCTTGTTTTCTTGTTCACTTTTTAGTTTTTCATTTTTCAGCAAAGTGCAATCTTTTTGAAGTTTCTCTTTTCTCTTTTCCCTCCCCTTTTTTCTTAACCTTAGGTCCGCTCACAAAAAAACACGATGAGTCTACAATGAACAAACCCAGGGATGAAGGTATTTTTGTTGCATGTTTTACCCTTTTGTTGTATTTTTCAAAGTTTTGGAGGGGATAGTTAAATTGAATAACCAACTGATATTATTTGTTTGTGTCTATAAGTTTAATCACAATTATTATTTTTATCTCGGTAATTGTAATCGTCTCAATATAATAAGTCTAATAATATACACATACGTAATATATAATTTTATACCATGTAGACTGATATAGACAGACATATTCCACTCATCTATCATCTCTCTCACCTTTTTTTTCTTCACTATCTCTCTTTCTTTTGCTCTTTCTCTTGATCTCTTTCTCTCTCTGTCTCTCTCACACACACATGCACACGCACCTCAATTGTTCCACATACTCCTTTTTCGGTATATGGTTAATCAACCAATAAACATGATTTTATTTGCATAGAACTTTTTACAAACTCATGATGTTTTGACTGTATTCTGACTTGCACCAGCCAAAAGGGGAATATTTAACCTTGTGTAATGTTCTTTACCATCATCATTTGGATTGGGTCATTTGATTGATCCACTTGACCGTTTTTTTATTTCGTTTATTTTTACAGTAAAAGCATTATAGTTTGGGTGGGTGGGGGAGGGGGGCTTGTAGGCTGGCATTTGAAAGGATTCCAAGCAGTGGAGCTTGCTACCTGACATGCATTACACATGCAAATAACCAGGTAACCAGTTGTTAAAACTAGCCAGGGAAAGATGCATTGACATTATGTAATCAAGAGGTTTGAAAGATCAGACTGTTACCATAGTGTTTGTTTGTGTGTGTGCATCTGCTCAGGTGTTTGTGCCTGATTGTATGTGATGGGGGCGTGCATGTGTTAGTGTGTATGCTGTTTACATGTTAAGTTCTCCCATTCTGCTGTCTCTAATTGCTATGGTTAAAAGGAGACCGGTGTAGCTAATCCATTTGTGCGGGAGAGAGAGAGAATTTTAGGGGCTGTTTTGAAGCAGGCAGGACAGTGAGAACATTGTTGGTCCTGTAGGCCTGGGATTTAGGCTGAGTGAGACTGCTCCCCTCCTCTCCCCATCTGGACACAGGCTCATACACAACTGTCACTGCAAGGTTAGAGAGGAAAAGGATACACACATGTTCTCACACTCAGATGGACAAATGGACTCTTATCATGCACTAACACATGCACTCTTATCATTTTTACATTTGAGTCATTTAGTGAGTGCATACATTTTCATACTGGCCCCCCGTGGGAAACGAACCCACAACCATGGCATTGCAAGCGCCATGCTCTACCAACTGAGCTACAGGGGAACATTTATGCACTAACACATGCGTGAAGACACACACATATGACCTACAAGCACTCTCACATACACATGTACACAGACACTCAATCACCCTCCATCACTTTCTTTCACACACACATCCTACACCAACACACACTCCATCACATAAAAAAAGGGGCAGCAAAACCCACACAAACATAGGCAAGGGGGAAGTCTTGACAAACCCCTGGTCCCCCTGCTCCTAAGGATGAACCAGTCTGACTGGGTCCGTTCAGACCCCAGCTGCCATGTTGGCTCCGGTGCTGAAGCTTAGAAACACCTCCATGAGAAAGAATGAGTTATATTTACTGTACAGAGTGATGTGCAGCTATATACAGTTGAAGTCGAAAATTTACATACACCTTAGCCAAATATATTTAAACACAGTTGTTCACAATTCCTGACATTTAATCCTAGTAAAAATGCCCTGTTTTAGGTCAGTTAGGATCACCACTTTATTTTAAGAATGTGAAATGTCAGAATAATAGTAGAGAGAATTATTTATTTCAGCATTTATTTATTTCATCACGTTCCCAGTGGGTCAGAAGTTTACATACACTCAATTAGTATTTGGTAGCATTGCATTTCAGTTGTTTAACTTCGGTCAAACGTTTTGGGTAGCCTTCCACAAGCTTCCCACAATAAGTTGGGTGAATTTTGGCCCATTCCTCTTCACAGAGTTGGTGTAACTGAGTCAGGTTTGTAGGCCTCCTTGCTCGGACACGCTTTTTCAGTTCTGCCTACACATTTTCTATAGGATTGAGGTCAGGGCTTTGTGATGGCCACTCCAATACCTTGACTTTGTTGTCCTTAAGCCATTTTGCCACAACTTTGGAAGTATGCTTGGGGTCATTGTCCATTTGGAAGACCCATTTGCGACCAAGCTTTAACTTCCTGACTGATGTCTTGAGATGTTGCTTTAATATATCCACATAATTTCCCTACCTCATGATGCCATCTATTTTGTGAAGTGCACCAGTCCCTCCTGCAGCAAAGCACCCCCACAGCATGATGCTGCCACCTCCGTGCTTCACGGTTGGGATGGTGTTCTTCGGCTTGCAAGCGTCCACCTTTTTCCTCCAAACATAACGATGGTCATTATGGTCAAACAGTTCTATTTTTGTTTCATCAGACCAGAGGACATTTCTCCAAAAAGTACGATCTTTGTCCCCATGTGCAGTTGTAAACCGTAGTCTGGCTTTTTTATGGCGGTTTTGGAGCAGTGGCTTCTTCCTTGCTGAGTGGCCTTTCAGGTTATGTCGATATAGGACTCGTTTTACTGTCGATATAGATACTTTTGTACCTGTTTTCTCCAGCATCTTCACAAGGTCCTTTGCTGTTGTTCTGGGATTGATTTGCACTTTTCGCACCAAATTACGTTCATCTCTAGGAGACAGAACGCGTCTCCTTCCTGAGCGGTATGACGGCTGCGTGGTCCCATGGTGTTTATACTTGCATATTATTGTTTGTACAGATGAACGTGGTACCTTCAGGCATTTGAAAATTGCTCCCAAGGATGAACCAGACTTGTGGAGGTCTACAATTTTTTTTCTGAGGTCTTGGCTGATTTCTTTTGCTTTTTCCCATGATGTCAAGCAAAGAGGCACTGAGTTTGAAGGTAGGCCTTGAAATACATCCACAGGTACACCTCCAATTGAATCAAATGATGTCAATTAGCCTATCAGAACCTTCTATAGCCATGACATCATTTGTTGGAAAAATTTATTGAGTCATGCACAAAGTAGATGGCAAGTCGGATAGGACAAAACTATAGTTTGTTAACAAGAAATGCGTGTAGTGGTTGAAAAACGGCTTTTAATGACTCCAACTTAAGTGTATGTAAACTTCCGACTTCAACTGTATATGTATATATAGTGGGAAGAACAGGTATTTGATACACTGGCGATTTTGCAGGTTTTCCTACTTACAAAGCATGTAGAGGTCTGTAATTTATCATGGGTACACTTCAACTGTGAGAGACGGAATCTAAAACAAAAATCCAGAAAATCACATTGTATGATTTTTAAGTAATTAATTTGCATTTTATTGCATGACATAAGTATATGATCACCTACCAACCAGTATGAATTCCGGCTCTCACAGACCTGTTAGTTTTTCTTTAAGAAGCCCTCCTGTTCTCCACTCATTACCTGTATTAACTGCACCTGTTTGAACTCGTTACCTGTATAAAAGACACCTGTCCACACACTCAATCAAACAGACTCCAACCTCTCCACAATGACCAAGACCAGAGAGCTGTGTAAGGACATCAGGGATAAAATTTTAGAGCTGCACAAGGCTGGGATGGGCTACAGGACAATAGGCAAGCAGCTTGGTGAGAAGGCAACAACTGTTGGCGCAATTATTAGAAAATGGAAGAAGTTCAAGATGACGGTCCATCACCATCGGTCTGGGGCTCCATGCAAGATCTCACCTCGTGGGGCATCAATGATCATGAGGAAGGTGAGGGATCAGCCCAGAACTACACGGCAGGACCTGGTTAATGACCTGAAGAGAGCTGGGACCACAGTCTCAAATAAAACCATTAGTAACACACTATGCCGTCATGGATTAAAATCCTGCAGCGCACGCAAGGTCCCCCTGCTCAAGCCAGCGCATGTCCAGGCCCGTCTGAAGTTTGCCAATGACCATCTGGATGATCCAGAGGAGGAATGGGAGAAGGTCATGTGGTCTGATGAGACAAAAATAGAGCTTTTTGGTCTAAACTCCACTCGCCGTGTTTGGAGGAAGAAGAAGGATGAGTACAACCCCAAGAACACCATCCCAACTGTGAAGCATGGAGGTGGAAACATCATTCTTTGGGGATGCTTTTCTGCAAAGGGGACAGGACGACTGCACCATATTGAGGGGAGGATGGATGGGGCCATGTATCGCGAGATCTTGGCCAACAACCTCCTTCCCTCAGTAAGAGCATTGAAGATGGGTCGTGGCTGGGTCTTCCAGCATGACAACGACCCGAAACACACAGCCAGGGCAACTAAGGAGTGGCTCCGTAAGAAGCATCTCAAGGTCCTGGAGTGGCCTAGCCAGTCTCCAGACCTGAACCCAATAGAAAATCTTTAGAGGGAGCTGAAAGTCCGTATTGCCCAGCGACAGCCCCGAAACCTGAAGGATCTGGAGAAGGTCTGTATGGAGGAGTGGGCCAAAATCTCTGCTGCAGTGTGTGCAAACCTGGTCAAGACCTACAGGAAACGTATGATCTCTGTAATTGCAAACAAAGGTTTCTGTACCAAATATTAAGTTCTGCTTTTCTGATGTATCAAATACTTATGTCATGCAATAGAATGCAAATTAATTACTTTAAAATCATACAATGTGATTTTCTGGATTTTTGTTTTAGATTCCGTCTCTCACAGTTGAAGTGTACCTATGATAAAAATTACAGACCTCTACATGCTTTGTAAGTAGGAAAACCTGCAAAATCGGCAGTGTATCAAATACTTGTTCTCCCCACTGTATATATGATGTACAGTGCCTTCAGAAAGTATTCACACCCCTTTACTTTTTCCACATTTTGTTGAGTCACAGCCCAAATAAAAAATGTCACGATTTATACACAATACCCCATAATGTCAAAGTGGAATTTTTTTGGTAGAAAATGTTCGAAATTAATAGAAAGGTCCCTCAGTCGAGCAGTGAATTTCAAGCATAGATTCAACCACAAAGACCAGGAAGATTTTTCAATTATTTGCAAAAAGGGCACCAATTGCTAGATGTGTAAAGAAGAAAAAAGTTATTAATTATCCCTACAAAGATACAGGTGTCCTTCCAAACTCCGTTGCCGGAGAGGAAGGAAACTGCTCAGGGATTTCACCATGAGGCCAATGGTTGTGATATGAGAACTGAGGATGGATCAACAACATTGTAGTTACTCCACAATACTAACCTAAATGACAGAGTGAAAAGAAGGAAGAATAAAAATATTCCAAAACATGCATCAAGACACTTAAGTAATACTGCAAAAATTGTGGCAAAGAAATCAACTTTTTCTTCCTAAATACAAAGTGTTGTTTGGGACAAATCCAACACATCACTGAGTACTACTCTTCATATTTTCAAGCATGGTAGTGGCTGCATCATGTTATGGGTATGCTTGTTATTGGCAAGGACTAGGGAGTTTTTTAGGAAATAAATAAATGGAATACAGCTAAGCACAGGCAAAATCTGCGAGGAAAACCTGGTTCAGTCTTCTTTCCTACAGACACTGGGAGACAAATCCACCTTTCAGCAGGACAATAACCTAAAACACAAGGCCAAATCTACACTGGAGTTGCTTACCAAGACGACATTGAATGTTCCTGAGTGGCCTAGTTACAGTTTTGACTTAAATTGGCTTGAAAATGGCTTTCTAGCAATGATCAACAACCAACTTGACAGAGCTTGAAGATAAAAAAATAAATACAAATATTGTACAATCCAGGTGTGCAAAGCTCTTACAGACTTACCCAAAATGACTCACCGCTGTAATCGCTGCTAAAGTTGTTTCTAACATGTATTGTCTCAGGGGGGTGAATGCTTATCTAATCAATATATATTAGTGTTTTACCTTTCATAAATTTGTTATATATGTACATTTTTCTTCCACTTTGACATTACAGAGTATTTTGTGTAGATAGTTGACCAAAAATGACAATTAGATCCATTTTAATCCCACTTGTAACACAACAAAATTTGGAAAAAGTCAAGGGGTGTGAATACTTTCTGAAAACTGTAAATATTATATACATGTGCATATTACATGCATGCCACAAGTGTGGCAATGTCTAAAAGCTGTCCCTGTGATTGGGTATGTTACTAACATTGTTAATAGTTTGATGAAATGTTTGGATGGCGTGTTAGCCTGCTGTCTGTCCAGATGTGAGTCAGTCACTTAGTGAGATGTCTCTCTGAGGAGACAAGTACACCTGGAGAGTCCTGCAGGTGGCTCAAACACACATTTACTCTCCTACCTCTGTGAGTCACCATGAACACGTGCACAGACACACACATAATGCAACATGTACATCATCATGTTAGATGCGTACGAACATACACACACAAACAAACTCAAATGCACATGTGCATTCAGAAAGTATTCAGACCCCTTGACATTTTCCACATTTTGTTAAGTTACAGCCTTATTCTAAAATGGATTAAGTTGTTTGTTTCCTACACACAATACCCCATAATGACAAAGCAACAACAGTTTTTAGAAATGTTTGCAAATGTATTAAAAATGAAAAAATAGAAATATCACATTTACATAAGTATTCAGACCCTTTACTCAGTACTTTGTTGAAGCACCTTTGGCAGCGATTACAGCCTTGAGTCTTCTTGGGTATGACGCTACAAGCTTGGCACACCTGTATTTGGGGAGTTTCTCTCATTCTTCTCTGCAGATCCTCTTAAGCTCTGTCAGGTTGGATGGGGAGCGTCGCTGCACAGCTATTTTCAGGTCTCTCCGGAGATGTTCGATCGGGTTCAAGTCCGGACTCTGGCTGGGCCACTCAAGGACATTCAGAGACTTGTCCCGAAGCCTGTTGGAAGGTGAACCTTCACCACAAAGGCCTGTTTGGTGGAGTGCTGCAGAGATGGTTGTCCTTCTGGAAGGTTCTCCCATCTCCACAGAGGATCTCTGGAGCTCTGTCAGAGTGACAATCGGGTTCTTGGTCACCTCCCTGACCAGGGCCCTTCTCCCCCATTTGCTCAGTTTGGCCGGGCGGCCAGCTCTAGGAAGAGTCTTGGTGGTTCTAAACTTTGGAGGCCACTGTGTTCTTGGGGACCTTTAATGCTGCAGACATTTTTTTGTACCCTTCCCCAGATCTGTGCATCGACGCAATCCTGTCTCGGAGCACTAGGGACAATTCCTTTGACCTCATGGCTTGTTTTTTGCTGACATGCACTGTCAAATGTGGAACCTTATATAGACAGGTGTGTGCCTTTCCAAATCATGTCCAATTAATTGAATTTACCACAGTTGGACTCCAAGTTGTAGAAACATCTCAAGGATGATCAATGGAAACAGGATGCACCTAAGCTCAATTTCGAGTCTCATAGCAAAGGGTCTGAATACTTATGTAAATAAGGTATTTCAGTTTTTTATTTTAAAGAAATTAGCTGAAATTTCTAAAAACCTGTTTTCGCTATGTCATTACGGCGTATTGTGTGTAGGTTGATGTGGAAAAAATTTATGTAATCCATTTTGGAATATGGCTATAAAGTAACAAGTAGAGCGGCAGGTAGCTTAGTGGTTAAGAGCGTTGTGCCAGTAACCGAAAGGTCGCTGGTTCTAATCCCCGAGCCGACTAGGTGAAAAATCTGTCAATGTGCCCTTGAGCAAGGCACTTAACCCTAATTGCTCCTGTAAGTCGCTCTGGATAAGAGCGTCTGCTAAATGACTAAAATGTAAATGTAACAAAATGTGGAAAGTCAAGGGATCTGAAAACACTGTGTGCACAATTATTAGGCAAGTTGTATGTTTGAGGATTAATTGTATTATTGAACAACTACAGTGCTCTCGGTCAATCCAAAATGTTAATAAACCTCAAACCTGAATATTTAACAAAGTAAAAGTGAGGTTTTGCCTTTCTTTGGAGAATATCTATGTGTGCACAATTATTGGGCAACTATTAGTGTGCAGAATTATTATGCAACTAAATGAAAAACGAAAAGTTCCCCATTGTTTATTTTTCATCTGTTAAAGTGAGAATAATAAACAAACAACTCAAAATTGACCGTTTAAGAAGGGACCACAAGTTCTCAATAGGGTTTAGGTCAGGTGAGGAAGGGGGCCATGTCATTATTCTTTCATCTTTAAGGCCTTTACTGGCTTGCCACGCAGTGGAGTACTTCGATGCATGCAATGGAGCATTGTCCTTCATAAAAATCATGGTCTTCTTGAAAGATGCAGACTTTTTCCTATACCACTGCTTGATGAAAGTGTCTTCTAAAAACTGGCAGTAGGTTTGGGAGTTGAGTTTGAGTCCATCTTCAACCCGAAAAGGTCCAACTAGCTCATCTTTAATAATACCAGCCCATACCAGTACCCCACCTCCACCTTGCTGGCGTCTGAGTCGAAGTGGAGCTCCGTGCCCGTTACTGATCCAGCCACGGGCCCATCCATCTGGTCCGTCAAGAGTCACTCTCATCTCATCAGTCCATAAAACCTTTGAAAAATCTGTCTTCAGATATTTCTTGGCCCATTCTTGTGTCTTGTTCAGTGGTGGTCGGGTTTCAGCCTTCCTTACCTTGGCCATGTCTCTGAGCACTGAACACCTTGTACTTCTGGGCACTCCAGGTAGGTTGCAGTTCTGGAATATGACAGCACTGGAGCATAATGGGTTCCTGGTAGCTTCACGTTTGATTCTTCTCAAATCTTTGGCAGTTAATTTGCGTCTTTTTTTCTCAACACGGTTCTTGCAACCCTGTTGACTATTTGCAACAAAACATTTGATGGTTCTGTGATCATGCCCCAATATCTTAGCATTTTCAAGAGTGCTGCATCCCTCTGAAATACTTTTTACAATTTTTGACTTTTCAGAGTCAGTTAAATCTATTTTTTTGCCTGAGGAAAAGAAGTTGCCTAATAATTATACACACCTTGATATAGGGTGTTGATCTCCTTAGGCCACACCCTTCCTCATTACACAAATACACATCACCTGATATGCTTAAATCCAATAAACATTCCAGTTTATACAGCTTGGAGTTGGGAAATATGCATAATAATGATGATATGGTCAAAATACTGACTTGCCTAATAATTGTGCACACAGTGTAATTTCCGAATGCACTGTATATACACTACAAAACCTTCCTAATATTGAGTTGTACCCCCGTTTGCCCTCAGAACAGTCTAAATTCGTCGGGGCATGGACTCTACAAGATGTCAAAAGCGTTCCACAGGGATGCTGGCCCATGTTGACTCCAATGCTTCCCACAGTTGTGTCAAGTTGGCTGGATGTCCTTTGGGTGGTGGACTATTCTTGATACACACGGGAATCTGTTGAGCGTGAAAAACCCAGCAGCGTTGCAGTTCTTGACATACTCAAACCGGTGCGCCTGGCACCTACTACCATACCCCGTTCAAAGGCACTTAAATATTTTGTCTTGCCCATTCACCCTCTGAATGGCACACATACACAATCCATGTCGCAATTGTCTCAAAGAAAATCCTTCTTTAACCTGTCTCCTCCCCTTCATCTACACTGATTGAAGTGGATTTAACGGGTGACATCAATAAGGCAATCATAGGTTTCACCTCGATTCACCTGGTCAGTCTGTCATGGAAAGATTAGTTCCTAATGTTTTGTACACCCAGTGTACATTAATTTAGCTCTCATTCACACAGATAATTTAATACTTTATGTGGGTGTACAATGAAAGAAATTGTCTTGCATCCTTTGGAGGTCACACAAACACACAACAGTCATACAACGACAGTCTCAGAGACAAAGGGCTCGGTTCAATCCGTATCGCAGAAGTTCAGCGCTGTAGCGCGACTGAAATTAAAAGGCAATGTTCGCGGAGACGGCATTCACAGTAAACGATGCATTACATTTCAATCGCGCTATGGTGCTGAACTTCCGTGATACGGGAAAAGTATTTCCTGCTCCAGGTATTCTAGGTGTCCTAGCTCTGCTCTAGATGAGCGCCAGTCCAGTGCTAAGTGTCCCTCTCTGTCCCTGTATGTGTGTGTGTGTGTGTCGTTTGTCATGTGCTTGTGGAGTGTAACTGCCTGGTGACAGAGAGGAGAGCTGATCCATTAGCCAGACGTCACACCCAGGGCTCTGCTGGCCTGGTAATGCTGGGATAATTGAACTTGTTTACATCTCCTCTGGGAAATCACTAGAGGCTCACAACACACTGGAGAGAGAGGGACATGGAATGGAATGGAGGGTGGCAGTGTGTGTGTGTGTGAACTCCATTGCTGAGTGTGTGCATATGCAATGTTGGTTGCATAAGTATGCATGTTGGAGAGATGGGAAAATAGTGTGTGTGTGTGTCAGGGCTTTAGTGTATTGTGTGTGAATGTTCAAGTCTCTCGAGTGCACTGTATGTTCTATAAAAGATGACTGTATGTGTATTGATAAATTGTACATTGTTGCAGTGGTGGGTGAGTGATGCGTTCTGGTGCATGTGTAACCTGAGATTCAGGTTGCAATGCAGGCGGGTGTGCAAATACGTGAGTAGAATTTGTTACCACGGCAACAGGCTCAGAGTGAGTCAATGCAATGTAATGGCTGGTGCGGTTCTATTAGGGAGAGAAGAGGCAGTTTCCATAGCGACTCAGCATCGCAGCTGCCTGCCTGTGTCTCTGTGTGTCTCTGTGTGTCAGCGTGCTCGCGTTTGTGAATTTTCCTACATGCATCTCTGTGTCTGGGAAGAGACCTTGCCATGTACAACTTTGTTCTAGCTCATCCCATCCCACCATTTTCTTGTGACGTTACTCTTTCTCCTTCTCTCGCTCACTCCCTCTCTCGCTGTGTCTGTCTCTGTTCAGGGACCATGTATCTTTCTCTCTCTCTCTCTCGCTTTCTTTTCTTTCTCTCGCTCTCCTTTCTGTCTCTTTTCTTTTCCCATCTTTCTCTAAGTTACATTATGTATTTTCTCATCTCTCTCTCTCTCTCTTTTCCCATCTCTCTCCAATCTCCCTCCAGAAGCTCATCGGGGTAAACAGATGCTGTGGCTGTTATTTATGTTTCCACTTGGTCTGGCTTTCATATGAATTATCCACAGGGCAGATGCTAGGCTAACTGGGAAGCACTGGCAGCTCTGCCTTATTAAAGACCAACAGACCGTACCACAGTACCTCACAGAGAGGGGGGACCCTGAGAAAACCCCAGATCGTACTATTATACTGCAGTAGGAGAGACAGTGGCAGACTGTACCATAACTCACCAGAGGGGACAGTGAGAGTTACAGACTGTACCATAATACCACAGAGAGAGGGGACGCAGGGAAACTTACAGATAGGACCACAACACTACAAGAGGGGACAGAAAAATACAGACTGCCATAACAACACTAAGACGATGTTCCAATATCTAAAATGGCTAACCATTGATAAGAGACAGGACTGGATAGGTTCCAACCTTATAGCTATCAACACTATTTCTTTAACCTATAATGTCGCCTCAGTTCAGTATGAAGAGCAGGAATGAGGAGAAGAAGCTTATGGGGATATAGTTAGAGATGAGGCCACAGTAGAAAAGGGAGATCGAATGGCACATACAGATGTTGGATCTTAATTTGTGGCAGTTTGCTTGTGCAGGTAAATAATCCTGGAGCAACAGGAAATGTGTATTATTATGTCGATTATAATTAATGGACATTTTTTGTAGGGGTTGATCAATTGTTTGTTTAGGGCAAGTGGAAATTGCACACTTTAGAAGCCTTTTTAGACCTTGAATACACTACAATTTTGCATTTCCTGCCGTGCAGGACAATTCTCAGCAACAAAAGAGTGATCAAATTAAGATCCTACATCTGTATGCAGAGAGGGATATATTATTTTTTGTGAATGGCTCTTTGGACATTTCTGTGGATTGTTTTTTGTAGATAGTTGAAAAGTTGTCATCTGTTTCTCAGAATCTAAAGTGTTTCTACTCTCTCATCCTCTCATCTTTTGTGTGTGTGCATACTTCTGTGTGTGTCCATGTCCCTCTCTTCGCCACAGATATCCGTGACCGTCGGAAGAAGCCGGTGATGTTGTTCATCCATGGCGGTTCCTACATGGAGGGGGCGGGAAACATGTTCGACGCCAGCATCCTCGCAGCCTACGGCAACGTCATCGTGGTCACCATGAACTACCGTCTTGGCGTGCTCGGTGAGTCTGTCTGTCAGCATACTATGACATCACTTCCTGTTTGCACCATCAGGGCTCAGAACTCTTATTATATGGTTTCACTCTCCTGAATTAGACGCCTTACAATTACAGTAAGGGAAAAAAGTATTTGATCCCCTGCTGATTTTGTATGTATGCCCACTGACAAAGACATGATCAGTCTATAATTTGAATGGTAGGTTTATTTGAACAGTGAGAGACAGAATAATAACAAAAAAATCCAGAAAAACGCATGTCAAAAATGTTATAAATTGATTTGCATTTTAATGAGGGAAATAAGTATTTGACGCCTCTGCAAAACATTACTTAGTACTTGGTGGCAAAACCCTTGTTGGCAATCACAGAGGTCAGACGTTTCTTGTAGTTGGCCACCAGGTTTGCACACATCTCAGGAGGGATTTTGTTCCACTCCTCTTTGCAGATCTTCTCCAAGTCATTAAGGTTTCAAGGCTGACGTTTGGCAACTCGAACCTTCAGCTCCCTCCACAGATTTTCTATGGGATTAAGGTCTAGAGACTGGCTAGGCCACTCCAGGACCTTAATGTGCTTCTTCTTGAGCCACTCCTTTGTTGCCTTGGCCGTGTGTTTTGGGTCATTGTCATGCTGGAATACCCATCCACGACCCATTTTCAATGCCCTGGCTGAGGGAAGGAGGTTCTCACCCAAGATTTGACGGTACATGGCCCCGTCCATCGTCCCTTTTGATGTGGTGAATTTATCCTGTCCCCTTAGCAGAAAAACACCCCCAAAGCATAATGTTTCCACCTCCATGTTTGATGGTGTTCTTGGGGTCATAGGCAGCATTCCTCCTCCTCCAAACACGGCGAGTTGAGTTGATGCCAAAGAGCTCCATTTTGGTCTCATCTGACCACAACACTTTCACCCAGTTCTCCTCTGAATCATTCAGATGTTCATTGGCAAACTTCAGACGGCCCTGTATATGTGCTTTCTTGATCAGGGGGACCTTGCGTGCGCTACAGGATTTCAGTCCTTCACAGCGTAGTGTGTTACCAATTGTTTTCTTGGTGACTATGGTCCCAGCTGCCTTGAGATCATTGACAAGATCCTCCCGTGTAGTTCTGGGCTGATTCCTCACCGTTCTCATGATCATTGCAACACCACAAGGTAAGATCTTGCATGGAGCCCCAGGCCGAGGGAGTCTTTTGTGTTTCTTCCATTTGCGAATAATCGCACCAACTGTTGTCACCTTCTCACCAAGCTGCTTGGCGATGGTCTTGTAGCCCATTCCAGCCTTATGTAGGTCTACAATCTTGTCCCTGACATCCTTGGAGAGCTCTTTGGTCTTGGCCATGGTGGAGAGTTTGGAATCTGATTGATTGATTGCTTCTGTGGACAGGTGTCTTTTATACAGGTAACAAGCTGAGATTAGGAGAACTCCCTTTAAGAGTGTGCTCCTAATCTCAGCTCATTACCTGTATAAAAGACACCTGGGAGCCAGAAATCTTTCTGATTGAGAGGGGATCAAATACTTATTTCCCGCATTAAAATGCAAATCAATTTATTTTTTGTTGTTCAAATAAACCTACCATTACAATTATAGACTGATCATTTCTTTGTCAGTGGGCAAACGTACAAAATCAGCAGGGGATCAAATACTTTTTTCCCTCACTGTATATAGAACGAGGCGCTTTTCCTAATCATGTGAACTGACCAGGAAAATATCTGGGTCCTAGTTATAGTCTACAGCTAGGTCCTGGAGTTGGTCCTGATCATGTGACCCGACCAGTAGAACCATCTGGCCCTAACTGCACCATGTGACCTGAGTAGTGTGTGCGCTGCCCTGTCCCTGTGTACAGACTCTGAGCCAGTGGATAGGAGTTTAGTCAGCTGTTCTGAGGGGCTGACTGCCTGTTTGTTTCTACAGCTGTTTGTTTGTGTACTGCACACCACAGAGTATCCACAGTCTCCATTGTTGTTGCCAGGTTGGGTAATGGGATCTGGTTTACTGTATCAAGCCTGTCTCAACACATCAGAGTATTCATAAAGAGAGAAATGGGAGTATTTTAGGATACAGTCCAAGCTTTACCACTAGTGTAAACACAGTGGAACGTGATCCAGACAGTCATTGACAGACGGGGCCAGCCAGTAGAGAGGGAACATACTGAGAGTTTGAGGTACACCTGGCAGCAGCTCTGTCCTGCCTGCTAGATTTGGGCTTGTCTGTTTTGTGGTGCATGTTTCATGTGCTGTTATGCTTTTCTACATCTGTCTGACAAACTGGAAACATTAGCGAGTGGAGCGTGAGAACAATCCGCTGTGTGAACTCAAGTTTCCTTAATGCACTATTTAATCATTGCGCTGCATCCAAACAGTCCTCAATGGTGTGCATGTTCGCATCATTCCCAAGCCAAATAGTAGTCTTTGCCTGTGTGATTTACATACTGTATGTCTGGTGTGTGTAGTTTACCTGTGTGTAGTGTACAGTATTTATGCACCACACACACACAATGACATACAGGGGTAGAGAGTGATCCTGCTGAGCGATGCAGAGGGATGATGCAGTGCCCTCGATTCCTCTAACATGGTTGAACATTTTGGGACGTGGGCGAGTAGACTAACCTCTGTCTCTCTCTCTCTCTCCTCTTTCTCGCTCCCTCTGTTCTGCTTTTAATGGGTTACTCTACTGTACTGAAGGGATTATGTGTGTGTGTTTGTTTGTGCATGTGCTTAGTTTGTGTGTGTGGGTGTGGGAGTGTTTGTGAGTTTGTATGTGTGTGTAGGTGCATGTGGGTGTGTACGTACATGTAAGTGTGTGTGTGTGTGTATTTGTATGTGTTTGCGTACATGTGTGTATGTTTGAATATGTAACAGTACAATGTGCCATCCATCCTCACCACCTCTCTCATTGGACAAAACAATTTGCCTAAAAAGAGAAAGACAACTGCTCCACATTTCAACAATAGGTTTAGCACATAATCACATAGTATTATCCCATACTTATACACACACACACTCACATATGCCAACCTTATTTCAGCCTGTGCCTTTAACAGAGAGATAGGGGGCGGGAAGGAGAGAGAAGGGGGTTAGAGACAGATGAGAGAGGGAGAAACAGAGAGAGACAGAGCTAGAGAGAGGGAAGGAGCAACAGAAGGGGGATATGGGAACAGTCTAAAAATAAATCATCAGAAGTGCTTTTTAGATCTGCAGCGAAGCAAAGAATTCATTCAAACAAATGTTAATGCAATGTGGCCACGGCACACACCACACACATACAGGCTTATGCACATCTCTATATACTCTCATACAGTTACATAAGGGTTTCAAACAAATTAAACGTTTGGTGGATGTTAAGTTAATTCATGATATGCTTGTGCTTTGTGAAAGGGGAGAATATGTCAATGAGAAAATCCAAAATGTCTGTCATGTACAGTCCAGGAGTGTTTAGCATGGTGAAGATAGGAGTGTGTATACTAGTACCTACCTACAGTAGAGCTCCACCCCAACACTGCTGCCTGCTCACCTTGCCCCTACCTTCCTCCTGGCTGCTCCAGGCCCATGCAGCCTCCTGATTTGTGCTGAAAAGCCATCTGGTCAGACTAATTAAACTCTGGGAAAGGGCCCACCATCACTGGGCTGTGGGAGAGAGAGAGGCTTTCTCACATTAGGAAGAGAGATGATTCTTCTTCTTCTTCTTCTTCTTCTTCTTCTTCTTCTTCTTCTTCTTCTTCTTCTTCTTCTTCTTCTTCTTCTTCTTCTTCTTCTTCTTCTTCTTCTTCTTCTTCTTCTTCTTCTTCTTCTTCTTCTTCTTCTTCTTCTTCTTCTTCTTCTTCTTCTTCTTCTTCTTCTTCTTCTTCTTCTTCTTCTTCTTCTTCTTCTTCTTCTTCTTCTTCTTCTTCTTCTTCTTCTTCTTCTTCTTCTTCTTCTTCTTCTTCTTCTTCTTCTTCTTCTTCTTCTTCTTCTTCTTCTTCTTCTTCTTCTTCTTCTTCTTCTTCTTCTTCTTCTTCTTCTTCTTCTTCTTCTTCTTCTTCTTCTTCTTCTTCTTCTTCTTCTTCTTCTTCTTCTTCTTCTTCTTCTTCTTCTTCTTCTTCTTCTTCTTCTCATCAGATCAGTCCCATCTGATTGACAGAATCGGATGACTCTTAATGAGTTCATCTCATGTGTTTGTTTCTCTCCCTCTGCTACCAACAAACACCAAATCCCAGAATGACGATTCCCAGCCCTCTCCGGATGCACCCAAGGAGTTATTTTAGAGTTAATAATACTTCAGCATACATTCTATTGGTTTGGATGTACAGTATAATTACAACCCAGGCTCAGATTTAGTAAATAGAGCCAGTTTTGGGATTTGAGTATTATGAGAAATAACATGTTCCCGGTTATAATGAGGTGATCATTTGGTTATTGTTGCATGGGGCTGTCAGGAGAAAGTGAATTTGCCTGCATAAATGAACTGAGTGGAGGAAGCATGAAATGAGAAGAGAACAGGGTGTAGTGTTACACTAGAATAAACCATAACCCAATACTGCATACCACAACAGGATAACATTGTAGAGAGCACAACATTTGACAATACAACAGCCAAATAATATAATACAGTGCCATAGTGGTTTCTATAAAACCCACATATACTGATGAAGGCCACATTGGATACAGTTGATCTCAAAGGTTACCTCACAATGCACAATGAGCAATTTCACTTATGAGTCCAATTTTACGCTGTTAGATACAGGCTCGTGTTTACAACAATATTAAAAAGAACAAACCGTCCATGAACAATTTAGTCTGAAAACACAGCACTTGTCTCAGTGAGCACAACCTCATATGTGGAGGACAAACAGCTTACAGTAAGAACAAACACAGGAAATTTGACTTGTAACGGTAGCTAACTCCGTTCCATACAAATGTGGGCAACCGCAGCATTCAAACAAGGCTGCAATGAAAACTAATGGGACTGTAGCGACTCTGTTGGCATCAAAATCCGGGGTGTGAACTAAGTTTCGATTCAGCGTTGATTGACATGGTAATGGACCAATAGTATTGGAGAAAAGTTGAAAAAACTGACCCCGCTGACGCTGTACGTTAAAGTGTGACATGTCACGATGTAACGTACGGCACGCATTATTCAACTAATTCTGTGCCGTATAGCCTCTTTCCACCAGGTGTAGCGCTTCTCTCACAGATTAAAAACAAGAAATTATCAATGGTGAGTGTAATGGTGAGTGTAAAGTTAATTACTTGTGAGTTCATCAATAGTTAATTCAATCAATTGTAAATGTTTTGCGTAATCACTGCGAGCCATCATGACTCTCAAAAACCGTGACACCCACAGTTTAATTGTGAATATAAATTTAGCACCGCCCTAAAAACCCTATTCGAATTCGACACAAACCTTCAAATACAGTGGGGGGAACAAGTATTTGATACACTGCCGATTTTGCAGATTTTCCTACTTACAAAGCATGTAGAGGTCTGTAATTTTTATCATAGGTACACTTCAACTGTGAGAGACGGAATCTAAAACAAAAATCCAGAAAATCACATTGTATGAGTTTAAAGTAATTAATTTGCATTTTATTGCATGACATAAGTATTTGATACATCAGAAAAGCAGAACTTAATATTTGGTACAGAAACCTTTGTTTGCAATTACAGAGATCATACGTTTCCTGTAGGTCTTGACCAGATTTGCACACACTGCAGCAGGGATTTTGGCCCACTCCTCCATACAGACCTTCTCCAGATCCTTCAGGTTTCGGGGCTGTCGCTGGGCAATACGGACTTTCAGCTCCCTCCAAAGATTTTCTATTGGGTTCAGGTCTGGAGACTGGCTAGGCCACTCCAGGACCTTGAGATGCTTCTTACGGAGCCACTCCTTAGTTGCCCTGGCTGTGTGATTCGGGTCGTTGTCATGCTGGAAGACCCAGCCACGACCCATCTTCAATGCACATTAATTACTTAAAAATCATACAATGTGATTTTCTGGATTTTTGTTTTAGATTCCGTCTCTCACAGTTGAAGTGTACCTATGATAAAAATTACAGACCTCTACATGCTTTGTAAGTAGGAAAACCTGCAAAATCGGCAGTGTATCAAATACTTGTTCTCCCCACTGTAGGTATGTAATGAGACATTATATAAACTCTTTATAGTGTTTTATTTACATTTTGGAGGTGATAAGTTGGACAAATCAGGTGAAAAAAGCCAGTTCCCCACACGACATCTCCCCCTTTCACTATGACGCAGTAGCTTTCGCTTCTCCACCCACCATTTTTAAAAAGACCCGGCGGAGCTCCATTACTTTCTTCAATCATGCAGAGACGGGCAGCATGAAGGTCTCGTCATTGATTTTGCTGGTAAGGGGAGAAATTGTGCTTTACAATGGTATTCATATTATAGTTGACCTGGAAGTATTACGTTTTGTACGGAACAGCGCGATGTACAAAAGTGTGTTAGCTACTGTTACATCTGTGGATTTACCTCATTAAGGGACCAATTTTTATGCACAACCTGACCCCACTTTCATAGCTTTGAAGGCTGTCTCTTTATTTCTCTGTGTTTGTCCCTCTGTCTCTATAATTCTGTTTGTCTGTATCTCTCCAAGTCTTCTTACTGTATATATGTCTCTCTCTTATTGGCCTTGTATCTATGATGGGTTGATTCCCTCCTCCTAATGGGTTGGTTCCCTCCTCGTAATGGGTTGGTTCCCTCCTCATAATGCACAGACATACCCCTCCCTTTATTTTCCTCCCATGTGTCCATCACTCTTCATCTTCCAAGTTCCATTTGACTAATGCACTGAATCTATATGCTTTATTTGAATCCGTCACCGTTCACATCTCCTTTTTCTTTTTGGCCCTCTTTCCATTCCATACCACCTTTCCTCCTCCCCTCTCTGGGTAGAGCTCTCTATTTGCCTACTCATGTATTCATAGAACCGTTTGTTCGGTTACTTCCTAATAATTGTCCTGTTCATGTCTGAGACACTGGGTTTGTAGGGGCCTATTCCCTCACACAGTAGGCTAGCTATCTCCTATACAATACCTATACACACCTTAGTGGCTGGACACACACAAGTAGTTGATGTAGAGTTTGGTCTGTCAAACTGTATTTCACACCTCATGATTCATGAGGGGGGCGTGGCAGGAGGTGATCAAATTAGGTAATTCAATTAGATAACCACGTGTTGTATGTAAACACCTTTGATCAGACTACTTTGATATGGAGGACTTTGATGTAGGTTTTGCTGCAGGGTGTGTGTGTGTGTGTGTACCCAGGCTTGTTGTGATCCTGCGGGTAGTGTATTGGGCTATATGCTTTTGATCAAGTAGAGTCCTTGGTGAATTGTGGGACAAAGATGTGTTATGCCGTTGATCAGTGGTAGTGTATTAGGCTATTTGGGGAACCAAAGGTCTATTGTGCCTTTTGATCAGTTTTGTGGGGTGGAGAGGAGGGGGGGTTTGGTTGGCCATGTTGAAACAGTTTTGGTGTTGAGGGTAGGGTTTTGGTTGGGGGGCCTGTTGAAACTGTTTTGAATGGGGTGTGTTTTGGGGTCTAGGTTGAAATCCAATATTGTAATCAAACTAGTTGGGCTTAGACTTAGGACTCCCAGAGCATTCACACTGGCCCAGTGGGGAAACAACAAGCAGTGGTCTGGACTTCACAGAGCATTGGAAGTTACTCTTTTTTTTTTTGCACTTTGGTTACATTTTTATGTGGAACATTTTCACAACTCTAAGCACAAGAATCAAATCAGGTCATCAAAATGGCTCATGTTTCAAAACTCTACGCACATTTTCAATTACAACAAACAAATTCACAAAGTCACTTGTTCACTGCACCAAAATGTCAATATGGATACATATTCAATCTAAGTATCTGCTTTTCAAAATGAAATATTTGCTTTACTTTTGATATGACTTTCATGTCATTTGATAACAATACGATGAACTATCACTTTGAAAACTATCACAATCAAACTGCTCAAACCTGATAACTACTGAACCAAAATGTTGTAATGCCTAGTTAACATATATAGTTTGATAACGGCTGAACACTGTACATTTCTAAATGTATCACATCAATATATGTTGGAAGGTAAAACCAAATCATATATGGATGTAAATACTACATCATAGAACAAAGTGGAAAGAGTCACTGTGCTACCATTTGGAATTATAGTGTAGTGTACAATAAACTGCTGAAATATCTGGTTGTATCTAACAATATATTCCACTCATTAACTGAATTTCATTGATAGACTGTAAGTAGAGAGACAGGCGATACTGCATTAGTTGACAAGTCATGTAAAAAAAAGTGATCTTGTACAATGTTGCATGGGGGGCAGAAATGGCATACAACACCGTGCAACGTTTTTACAATAGCCAATTGCTTTACAATACCCCATATTTCTGATGATTTCTCCTACGTATGCACTTTATAAGGATAATCAAACTGTAAGACTGGGATATTTCTTAAAATGCTCACAACCTGCCATTGGATACAAATTATTTTTTAAATTGCATGTCAAGTTATAGTCAAATACTGCATGGAAGATTATCTACTATTCTTTCTATTCAGAACTTCAAAAATAACAGTTTTGAAATGTGTATCTTATATTTTTGCTATTGGATTAAATGGTAGTTAAAAATAATAAATGGTGAGCATATCGTTACCTGATGTATTGGATGGATTTTCCTTAAAGATTTTCCATATGTGATTATATTTACAGTGCAGCTTGAAGGTATGTGAACCCGTTGTACAATTACAGATTTTTTCAGTTTTTACCATGAAATCTTCATTTAATCAGAACCAGTCTTTTTGATCTGACATAACAGGTTTATATTTACCAAAACCAAATGTTGGTGTAGAGGAAATCATGTGTGTAGTAGAAAAACAAAATTTAAAAAGGAATAAGTGCAGGTGCAAAAATAAGTGAACCCCAAGTTGCATTGGTTAAATCAAGTAGGTAAGTAGAATCAGGTGGGTAAATAATTAGCTACCAAATGAACCAATCAAAGGTGAGATCTTTAGGAAAGTGTTTGGGCGGGACTCTAAATATCAGTTTGGTTACCCATCCAGGTGAATGCAAAGCACACCATGCCGAGAGGAAAGGAGAGCTCAGTCTGGGGAAGGCTATAAAATCATCTCAAAAAGATTTGAGCTCCATCAGTCCACTGTGAGGCAAATAATTTACAAATGGAGAGCATTTAACATGACAGCAACTCGGCCTAGAAGTGGACACACTTCCAAAATATCCCCAAGAGCCACAAGAACAATAATACATCAGGTAAAAGCCAACCCAAACATAACATCTAGAGATTTGCAGACCTCCCTTGCTACATCTCAGGTAACTGTGCATGCTTCAACAATAAGAAGAACACTGAATCGAAATGCCATTCATGGGAGGGTTGCTAGGAAGAAACCTCTGCTGTCAAAAAAGAACCAAACTGCCCGTTTTAACTTTGCCAGAGACCACATGGACAAACCTGAAGGTTTCTGGAAGTCCATTCTCTGGACCTTTGAGTCCAAAACTGACCTTTTGGTCACAATCAACACCGCTATGTTAAACGAAAACCCAGCACTGCCTACCACCAAAATAACCTTATCCCAACAGTCAAGCATGGTGGTGGGAATGTCAAGATCTGGGGCTACTTTTCCTCCTCTGGACCTGGATGACTCCACATCATTAAGGGAACCATGAATTCTGAGGTACACCAGGAGATTTTTGAACAGAACGTCAGGCCATTAGTCAAGGAGCTAAAGCTGGGCCGAAAATGGGTCTCCCAAGAAGAGAACGACCAAAAGCATTTAAGCAAATCTACCAAAGAATGGGTCAGGAGAAAGAAGATTTGTGTTTTGGATTGGCCAAGTCAAAAGTCCTGACCTAAATCCAATCAAGATGCTGTGGCAGGACCTGAAGCGGGCAGTTCATGCCAGAAACCCCTCAAACCTCACTCAATTGGCTGAGTTCTGTAAGGAGGAGTGGGCAAAAATCCCTCAAAACTAGGGGTGTAACGATCCATCTACTACATCGATGTATCGATTTATATTCATATGATCCAACTACAACGATCTGTGCTCGGCGAGTTGGCCTTTTGGACAACATATATCGATCTAACATCGTTTTAAAATGTAATAAATCGATTGTATCGATACTAGGAAATAACCCATTGGATTTAAGCACGTCAGACTTTAAATGCAGGGGTGCACATAACTGGTACGCAGATACGCAAGCGCGACAAAAATCAGGAATGCGTAATGCCACTTGTGTTACTACGCGCCTTTTGCGTACTTGACCGATCTTCTCATCTAACCTTACACATGACATGTTGCTTGTCAACTACTGTCAGGGATGTCCAAAAAGCAACAGACATTAAGCAGCTTCTTTGGCGTTTCGCCACCTACAAAGAAACGCCAACTTGCCAGATGGCGAGACAAGCTGAATGAAGAACAGCGGCAAGCTCTGTTTAATATTTTTCTCTTTCCATAAAGCTAAACACGCACGTCCCATGTCTTCCTATTCTGAGGATGTTCCTTTACTGAATGTTTTTTGATGGATCTGAGGACATCACAAAAACTGAGCAGGAAATAGTTTACATTGTGTCTGTGTCCAGCAACGGAGAGTTTACTTCGGACTTTATTGGACTGATTGAATTGGGTGCTGACCGAACCGCACAGGCCATAACAGACGGACTTGTGAGACTTTTCCAGGACACAGGCTTGGATGACTGGACAACAAAGTTGGTTGCTGTGTGCACAGACGGGGCTGCTGTCAACGTAGGTATCTACAACGGCGTTGTGCCAAAACTCCGGCAACATGCTGCGGTTGGAGACTCCCTTGTGCACATTCTGTGCACCGCACACACACTGGAGAATTGCGCGAAATCAGCTGATCGCAACGTTCCTTACTGTGAGACCTTTCATCGCTCTGTGGTCAAGCTGCTGCAGTTTTATTTACAAAAAGGTGGAGCAAAAAAAACTGCTGCACTGAATAAAGCTATGTGAAGAAAATTGGATCTCCTTTGTGGAACTGGGAAAGTTTCATAATACCAGATGGTCTGCATGGAGGCATGAAACTCTGTTAAAAATATCAAGACTATTGCCAGCCATTAAAATGCAACTGGTTACCAGGTATTTATTTCAGTCACACTGGTTGAATTTTTGGCTAAAAGGTTACTGAATCGATTTCAAGTCACTGAATCGTTTCGGATCGTATCGTTCTAAATGAACCAATATCGTCCTTGAATCGTATCGACAACCACGAATCGTGATACAAATCGAATCGTTGTTAAAACGAATCGTTACACCCCTACTCAAAACAGATGTCAGAGACTGATTACTGGCTATAGGAGACGTTTAGTCCAAGTTATCGCTGCTAATGGAGGTGCCTCAAGTTATTGACTGAAGGGGTTCACATATTTTTGCACACATCAAATCTGAGTTTCTGTTAAATAAACCACTTTTTTGAAAGTATATCATATTTTTTTGTTTCTGTCATTTACTTGGAATGTCTTTATTACGAATTGGGGTTTAGAAAAGGATTTTATGTTTATTTTAATATTTTATAGCAAAATAATGACCAGCCCTGTAGGGTTCAGATACTTTCAAGCAGCACTGTATTTGTGTTTTTCATAATCCGTTAGACTCAGGGTGTAGATATGGTTTTTGTTTGTAGCATCTGTTACAGTTGCATTTTTAAAAAAGATTTGTTTTGAGCATGCTTTATTTTATTAATTTTTTCACAGGTTGAATGTCAATAAGAAGTAATATAATTGTGCGGTATGACTTTACAATGGAATCAGTTCCTAATCTACTGAAACTTCATGGCCAAGTTGTTTTATTAAACATTCTAACATACCCCCCAGTGTCTTGGTACTAAAGGTTTTCTATACCACATCTTGGTAATAATTTTGACCCATCTTTGGTTTTTGATGGATATGACATGGCAGCCCCATTTCACATGTTTATACTCCAAAAATATGTGTTTACAGGGAGTGAAATATTGTTTATATGTTAAACTGTTGAGAATAAGGAACCATTGGTGAAACAGGAAGACACTGATGTTTTATATAATACACATATCCAGAAGGCTCATAAACAAGTAGCTTTATACTTTTAAAGGATGTTACAATATTTACTTTAGTTATCAAGATGTCAGTACTGTACTACTACACTAATACTACATTGTAACATACTACTACTGTTCTACTATCTAAGATTTTAACCCTTTACACTCGGCAGATTTCAGCACTGATAAGCACCTAAACTGGAACGTAGTGGCTGTACAGTAAGATTGTATGAATTACAGTCAGAGCTCAGGCTCTGCGCTTCATAGCACTGTATGGGTTTTGACTGACAGCCTTTCTGAACTTGAGCACCACACGTGACAATAAGTTGCCCCCATCCCTCCTGCTAATTGGGCAACTTTTGCAAATGTTTTGTTGTCTGAGTGAGGGAAATGCTGTAAATTAAGAGGACTCTGTGTATTTTGAAAGATGAGATGTTGAGGATTATAATAAAGACCGGTTTGATGTCATACAAGCAAGCCAAACACCTGTGAGTCCAAATGACACTTCACATTTCCATATCGTAAAACTCATGTCATATACAGTGTCAATGTTTTTGATCACTATGTTTGATGTCAAAGCTGGGACCGAGAGACTGAAAAACAGCTTCTATCTCAAGGCCATCAGACTGTTAAATAGCCATCACTAGCCGGCTACCACCCGGTTACTCAACCCTGCAACTTAGAGGCTGCTGCATAGACATGGAATCACTGGTCACTTTAAATGGAACACTAATCACTTTAATACTGTTTAAATACTGTTTTACTCATTTGTATATACTGTATTTTACTGTATTTTAGTCAATGCCACTCAGACATTGCTCATCCTAATATTTATATATTTCATTCTTTTACTTTTCGATTTGTCTGTATTGTTGTGAATTGTTAGATACTACTGCACTGTTGGAGCTAGGAACACAAGCATTTCACTACACCTGCAATAACATCTGCTAAATATGTGAATGTGACCAATAAAATGTGATTTTATTTGATAAAATGTGATTTGATTTGATTGATGTACAGTTACAAAATGACATGGCTTCATAACTCTGGGTTGTTCTGAACAGAATGAGCCTATGTATTGGCAATCGAACAAGCTTTCAAATGATGCCCACCTGACCCAGATTGCGATTTATAATGGTCAGTTTTTGGATTACGTAAACAGTAACAGTAATTGTGTGATGGTGGGGATGCAGGGTTGTATTCAAAACAAAACTACAAGTGTGCTTGCTCTAGTTCTTCTACGGCACAGCTAGGAAAGCTCAAAAAAGCACATTTTAGTTGAAGGCTTCTTTTAGTCATTAAAGTGCATAAAAATTACTAAAGAACTGTGCACACATTGGAGAGGTGTGTAGCCACTTGGCGACACCAGTTAGTCCTCTCACTCAAACCCTTGTCATTTTTTGTCTTATGTTGCACCTACCCCACATTTTCCAGGAATATTCTATCATGTTACTGAATGTATCTAGTATTTTCAGATTTCGTTAGCAACAAATGTGGGAGAAGTACAGTAAATGTAAAATGCACATAAAATCAACAGTGTAATGTTTGGATTCAGTCTTGTGCCACGTAAACTGTTGTGTCCTCAACTTTGGTCTAATAAATTTCACATAATCCCCAAATGGTTCCCTTTCAATTGCTACCCTGCTTATGCATATCATATTTATTCTGTAAGAAACATTTCAGCTTAGCCCTATCCATATAGACCAATTCTCACGAGTGTAAAGGGTTAAGGACTATTTGCATGTGGAAAATGTACGCAATACAACACATCACCACAGTACCTAAAGCTGCATACACTGACACTGTATAATATAATGTGAAAGTAGCATAAGTACAAAAAAGTAAACTCTTAAAACGTTTAGAGTCGCTGTCTCTGGTGAATATTGAGAATTGGTTCATATACTTGTCTCTCAAGTTAATCTAATTGTTAAATAATACTTGTGAGTTGTAAACATGTTATCAGAGTTGTTTAAAAACATATTAATCTAATACTAAAGTAGAGTCCAAAACAGTTAATATACACTCACCATCACTACACTTGCACAAACTACAGTGGTAAAAACTATATCACCAACACCTTCAGACCCCACCACTGACAATCTCATGCATCACAAACTACAACAGGTATAACATCTAGAACTATCCATTTTACATTTAACAAATCCAGCAAAACCTATTTGAACGAACACCATTCCTAATACCACTTTCTTAATAACAGTTGAAAACTACAACTCACAAGTATTCAATTAACTTGAGAGACAAGTATATGAACCAATTCTCAATATTCACCAGAGACAGCGACTCTAAACGTGATAAGAGTTTACTTTTTTGTACTTATGCTACTTTCACATATGTCAGTGTATGCAGCTTTAGGTACTGTGGTGATGTGTTGTATTGCGTACATTTTCCACGTGTGAATAGTCCTTAACCCTTTACACTTGTCGAATTGGTCTATATGGATAGGGCTAAGCTGAAATGTTTCTTACAGAAGAAATATGATATGCATAAGCAGGGTAGCAATTGAAAGGGAACCATTTGGGGATCATGTGAAATTTATTAGACCAAAGTTGAGGACACAACAGTTTACGTGGCACGAGACTGAATCCAAACATTACACTGTTGATTTTATGTGCATTTTACATTTACTGTACTTCTCCCACATTTGTTGCTAACGAAATCTGAAAATAGTAGATACATTCAGTGACATGATAAGAATATTCCTGGAAAATGTGGGGTAGGTGCAACATAAGACAAAACAATGACCAGGATTTGAGTGAGAGGACTAACTGGGGTCTCCAAGTGGCCACACACCTCTCCAATGTGTGCACAGTTCTGAAGTAATTTGAATGCACTTGTATGAGTCAAAGAAGTCTTCAACTATAAGGTGCTTTTTTGAGCTCTCTTAGCTATGCCGTTGAAGAACTAGAGCAAGCACACTTGTAGTTGTTTTGTTTTGAATACAACCCTGCAATTACTGTTGTTGTTTACGCAATCCAAAATCGGACCATTAGAAATCACAATCTGGGTCAGGTGGGCATTATTTGAAAGCTTGTTCTATTGCCAACATGACTAGCTAAGTTATAGAATACGATAGATATTACAGTGTTAGGCATCAAAAGGCAATTCAGAGAAACAGATTGTAGTTTTGGTGTGCATAGAAAGGAGTCATGAGTAGGACTGTGGCGGTCACAAAGTTTCATCAGCCAGTGATTGTCAAGCAATAATTGACCATTAATTAACATAAACACATTTAGCATCTCCTGGTTTCCACACAGCCCACAAGCCACTGATGCAGACCTTTGGAACATCTACATTTAAAAAAATCTAATAAATCCATGTAATATAGCCTACACCTTCACAATAAATCCATAAGTTATTTTAGACAGGTCTAAATAAACCTGATATGAAGAAAATGTAGTCTATTTCAGAAGAACAGAATAGCATACTCTGAGTTGCCCTTATGTTAGGTCCTGATCTGGCTATGCCATATGGCTGTGGGCTACACTAGTTCATTTAGCAGACATGATTTGCTTAGAATTCTGTGGCATTTTATATAATTTTATAGTATGAAGAATACAATTGAACAAAGCTGAATAAAATAGAAAGGATATTTTTCCAAACGATTTGAGGCAGTGCGGCTATTCTGGCGGCTATTCTGTGTTGAGCGGTTAATAAAGAAATAGGTACTCCTACAGTGGGGAAAAAAAGTATTTAGTCAGCCACCAATTGTGCATGTTCTCCCACTTAAAAAGATGAGAGAGGCCTGTAATTTTCATCATAGGTACACGTCAACTATGACAGACAAATTGAGAAAAAAAATCCTGAAAATCACATTGTAGGATTTTTTATGAATTTATTTGCAAATTATGGTGGAAAATAAGTATTTGGTCACCTACAAACAAGCAAGATTTCTGGCTCTCACAGACCTGTAACTTCTTCTTTAAGAGGATCCTCTGTCCTCCACTCGTTACCTGTATTAATGGCACCTGTTTGAACTTGTTATCAGTATAAAAGACACCTGTCCACAACCTCAAACAGTCACACTCCAAACTCCACTATGGCCAAGACCAAAGAGCTGTCAAAGGACACCAGAAACAAAATTGTAGACCTGCACCAGGCTGGGAAGACTGAATCTGCAATAGGTAAGCAGCTTGGTTTGAAGAAATCAACTGTGGGAGCAATTATTAGGAAATGGAAGACATAAAAGACCACTGATAATCTCCCTCGATCTGGGGCTCCACGCAAGATCTCACCCCGTGGGGTCAAAATGATCACAAGAACGGTGAGCAAAAATCCCAGAACCACACGGGGGGACCTAGTGAATGACCTGCAGAGAGCTGGGACCAAAGTAACAAAGCCTACCATCAGTAACACACTACGCCGCCAGGAACTCAAATCCTGCAGTGCCAGACGTGTCCCCCTGCTTAAACAAGTACATTTCCAGGCCCGTCTGAAGTTTGCTAGAGTGCATTTGGATGATCCAGAAGAGGATTGGGAGAATGTCAGATGAAACCAAAATATAACTTTTTGGTAAAAACTCAACTCGTCGTGTTTGGAGGACAAAGAATGCTGAGTTGCATCCAAAGAACACCATACCTACTGTGAAGCATGGGGTGGAAACATCATGCTTTGGGGCTGTTTTTCTGCAATGGGACCAGGACGACTGATCCGTGTAAAGGAAAGAATGAATGGGGCCATGTATCGTGAGATTTTGAGTGAAAACCTCCTTCCATCAGCAAGGGCATTGAAGATGAAACGTGGCTGGGTCTTTCAGCATGACAATGATCCCAAACACACCGCCCGGGCAACGAAGGAGTGGCTTCGTAAGAAGCATTTCAAGGTCCGGAGTGGCCTAGCCAGTCTCCAGATCTCAACCCCATAGAAAATCTTTGGAGGGAGTTGAAAGTCCGTGTTGCCCAGCGACAGCCCCAAAACATCACTGCTCTAGAGGAGATCTGCATGGAGGAATGGGCCAAAATACCAGCAACAGTGTGTGAAAACCTTGTGAAGACTTACAGAAAACGTTTGACCTGTGTCATTGCCAACAAATGGTATATAACAAAGTATTGAGAAACTTTTGTTATTGACCAAATACTTATTTTCCACCATAATTTGCAAATAAATTCATTAAAAATCCTACAATGTGATTTTCTGGAATTTGTTTTCTCATTTTGTCTGTCATAGTTGACGTGTACCTATGATGAAAATTACAGGCCTCTCTCATCTTTTTAAGTGGGAGAACTTGCACAATTGGTGGCTGACTATATACTTTTTTTCACCCACTGTATACGCTTAATTTAGAGTTATTAATGTAACTTTAGTTGTTCTACGAACGTTGGGCTATGTTTTGATTTTTAATACATTGCAAGGCTGCATGATGTGACTCTAATGAAAAAAGATGCTTGAAAGGTATGAGCTCTGCTTTGTGCAGGCTGTACACACGTCATCAGTCTCTCATTCACAATTTGACAAGCACTTGATAATGCCTCAAATTTTCCGGCGGCATCGCCTTTGTGTGGCCGTAATGCCCCCTAGAAAAAATACATGCCTTTTGTGGCCGTTGTGCCCTTGGGCTAAATAGAATAATTATAATTCCCTTCTTCCTGATTGCTGCGCGCTCCGAAGCTCCTCTCACTCACATGGCTCTCCATCATGTGATCGGGTCTTTCTCACAGGCTACAAATGAAGACCGACACATCGGGGACGCAACCATATTGAAGATATTGGAAGAACTGTCCACATATACTTTTCGTCAGCCAACAAGATGAGTAGGCCTAATGAACAGCAACAGCACTAGCCTAAGTCAATCTACTATCCCCCATAGTACAACAGTTGACCTATTCTGTGCGAGAAATAAATATTCCAAACATACTGTAGTCTGGGTCTGTTGTGGAATGCGATAGATCCCAAATTAATACAACCACTAGCATAAAAAAATATTTTTTATGCAATGAGGCTGACCCAACAGATCAGAACGTTTAGCCTAAACTATTAGGCTATTTCTTCACATTATAAGTGCAGCAATGCGCACACAGCAGTAGGCTATAAGCGCAAATGTTCCATTAGCGGGAAAATACCATTATCAAAAGTGACCACAAATGCGATTATGCATGTAATGCTTTTATAATAAAGGTGCATTTTTATGGTGAAAAATATCTTCCCCAAACTTGAAACTCACGCGCTGCATATGTATGACAGTTAGGCTCTATACCCCTTGTAAAGCAGATTAATGTGCTTCATTTTAAGGAGTTATTTGGACACTTTAGTTGTGATACAAACCTTATCAAAACATATAGGCCTATGGGCTAGGCTACATGAGGTGTGCGACTATGATTTTAAAAAAAGGCATTGTTTCTTGCCTTATGCTAGGCATCATTCACAAGTAATAGGCTAATATTCTCACCCATCAGACTATTCTTGATTTAGTCTTGTCTTTACATATACTAAATAATATATGTGAAATTTGTTTTGAATTAGAATGGACCATTATCGTGCACCTGTCTCGAAACAGGGGCAGGGGAAAAAATACATGTCATTTATGCACTTAAATAGCGATTGGAGGACTCTTTCCCGTGGTTCATTTTCATGCCAACCAGGTAGGCTATACTCCTGTTGTAAAGAGAAGCAATGTGCTTAATATTAGGAAAGTTAAGAAAAATATATAGTAGGCCTAGCCTATAGAAAGCTGATGGGATCCTCCTCTTTTTAATAGAGGCCATCACACTGTTTTCTCACGTAATTGCATAGCCTATAGAAATGTTGCGCAACATGAGCTCATGGGCTCTCATGAAGTGTTTGATTAGATTTTCGATTACATTTCCATTGATGTCAGAGTGATTAGAGGAACAATGGAGTGCTGAGTACCAGGCAGTTAGCAAGTTTGGTAGGCTACTAATGACCATCAGCAGCATCAGAGCTTGGAGAAGCCTAATTACCGTGACTAAACGGTCACATGGATTTTGACTGCCTTGTGGCGGCAATACGGTCAGTGTAACAGCCCTAGTCATGCGTGTTCTGCGGCAAATTTTCTTCACAATAGACAAACATAGGCACATTCTGTTCAGAACAACCCAGAGTTATGAAGTCATGTCACTTGTAACTGTACATCAAACATAATGATCAAAAACAACACTGTATATGACATGAGTTGTATGATATGGAAATGTGAAGTGCACATTTGGCTTGCTTGTATGACATCAAAGCGGTATTTATTATAAAGCTCAACGTCTCATCTTTGAAAATACACTGAGTCCTCTTAATTTCCAGCATTTCCCTCACTCAGACAACAAAATGTGCAAATGTTGACCAATTAGCAGGAGGGATGGGGGCAACTTATTGTCACATGTGGTGCTCAAGTTCAGAAAGGCTATCAGTCAAAACTCATACAGTGCTATGAAGCGCAGAGCCTGAGCTCTGACTGTAATTTATACAATCTTACTGTACAGCCACTGCGTTCCAGTTTAGTGCCCAAATCTGCAATTTTCAACCCGTATACGGGTACGAGTGTAAAGGGTTACCATCTTAGATAGTAGTACAGTAGTAGTATGTTACAATGTAGTATTAGTGTAGAGGTACAGTACTAACATATCTTGATAACTAAAATATATATTGTAACATCCTTTAAAAGCTACTTGTTTATGAGCCTTCTGGATATGTGTAGTATATAAAACATCAGTGTCTTCCTGTTTCACCATAGGTTCCTTATTCTCAACAGTTTAATATATAAACAATATTTCACTCCCCTGTAAAAACATATTTTTGGAGTATAAACGTGAAATGGGGCGGTCAATGTTATGTCATATCCATCAAAAACCAAGGGTGGGTAAAAATTATTCCCAAAATGTGGTATAGAAAACCTTTAGTACTAAGACACTGGGGGGTATGTTAGAATGTTTAATAAAACAACTTGGCCATGAAGTTTCAGTAGATTAGGAACTAATTCCATTGTAAATTCATACCACACAATTATATTACTGCTTATTTACTTTCAACCTGTGAATGAAAATGTTTGTACAAAAAAAAAAGTATAAATGAAAGCATCTTTTTAAAAATGCAACTGTAACAGATGCTACAAACAAAATCCATATCTAGACAACAACCTGAGACTAACCGATTATAGAAAAACACAAATAAATATAAACACTTTTGTGTTTTGTCTGAATTATTGTTCAGTCATGAATAGGACATTCAGCAGTATGATAAAGGGCCTGAAAAAACATCAACTAGATAGTTGTATTAGGTTTGTGCGAACATTGAAATGTATGATGGGGGCGGATATGGAAAATCCATCCAATACAGCAGATAATGATATGCTCATCATTTAGTATTTTTAACTACCATTTAATCCAATAGCAGAAATATAAGATACACGTTTCAAAACTGTTATTTTTGAAGTTCTAAATAGAAAGAACAGTAGATGGTAAATATCATTTTCCATACAGTATTTGACTATAACTTGACATGCAAGTTACAGTTTCATTGTCCTTATACAGTACATACGTAGGAGAAATCTGAGGTATTGTAAAGCATTTGGCTACTTTAAAAACACTGCATGGTGTTGTATGCCATTTCTTCCCTCTATGCAACAGTACAAGATCACCATTTATTTTATGTGACTTGTCAACTGATACAGTATCGCCTGTCTCTCTACTTGAAATTCATCAGCTTACAATGTATCAATGACATTCAGATAATGAGTGGAATATATTGTTAGATATAACCAAGGTATTTCAGCCGTGTTCCAAATGGTAGCACATAGTGACTCTTTCTAACTTGTCCTATGATGTACAGTCGTGGTCAAAAGTTTTGAGAATGACACAAATATTAATTTTCACAATGTCTGCTGCCTCAGTTTTTATGATGGCAATTTGCATATACTCCAGAATGTTATGAAGAGTGATCAGATGAATTGCAATTAATTGCAAAGTCCCTCTTTGCCATGAAAATTAACTTCATCCCCAAAAGATATTTCCACTGCATTTCAGCCCTGCCACAAAAGGACCAGCTGACATCATGTCAGTGATTCTCTCGTTAACACAGGTGAGAGTGTTGACGAGGACAAGGCTGGAGATCACTCTGTCATGCTGATTGAGTTAGAATAACAGACTGGAAGCTTTAAAAGGAGGGTGGTGCTTGAAATCATTGTTTTTCCTCTGTTAACCATGGTTACCTGCAAGGAAACACGTGCCGTCATCATTGCTTTGGACAAAAAGGGCTTCACAGGCAAGGATATTGCTGCTAGTAAGATTGCACCTAAATCAAACATTTATCGGATCATCAAGAACTTCAAGGAGAGAGGTTCAATTGTTGTGAAGAAGGCTTCAGGGCGCCCAAGAAAGTCCAGCAAGCGCCAGGACCATCTCCTAAAGTTGATTCAGCTGCGGGATCGGGGCACCACCAGTGCAGAGCTTGCTCAGGAATGGCAGCAGGCAGGTGTAAGTGCATCTGCACGCACAGTGAGGCAAAGACCTTTGGAGGATGGCCTGGTGTCAAGAAGGGCAGCGAGGAAGCCACTTCTCTCCAGGAAAAACATCAGGGACAGACTGATATTCTGCAAAAGGTACAGGGATTGGACTGCTGAGGACTGGGGCAAAGTCATTTTCTCTGATGAATCCCCTTTCCAATTGTTTAGGGCATCCGGAAAAAAGCTTGTCCGGAGAAAACAAGGTGAGCGCTACCATCAGTCCTGTGTCATACCAACAGTAAAGCATCCTGAGACCATTCATGTGTGGGGTTGCTTCTCAGCCAAGGGAGTGGGCTCACTCACAATTTTGCCTAAGAACACAGCCATGAATAAAGAATGGTACCAACACATCCTCAGAGAGCAACTTCTCCCAACCATCCAAGAACAGTTTGGTGACGAACAATGCCTTTTCCAGCAGGATGGAGCACCTTGTCGTAAGGCAAAAGTGATAACTAAGTGGCTCGGGGAACAAAACATCAATATTTTGGGTCCATGGCCAGGAAACTCCCCAGACCTTAATCCCATTGAGAATTTATGGTCAATCCTCAAGAGGCGGGTGGACAAACAAAAACCCACAAATTCTGACAAACTCCAAGCATTGATTATGCAAGAATGGGCTGCCATCAGGATGTATCCCAGAAGTTAATTGACAGCATGCCAGGGCGGATTGCAGAGGTCTTGAAAAAGAAGGGTCAACACTGCAAATATTGACTCTTTGCATAAACTTAATGTAATTGTCAATAAAAGCCTTTGACACGTATGGAATGTTTTTAAATATACTTCAGTATACCATAGTAACATCTGACAAAAATATCTAAAAACACTGAAGCAGCAAACTTTGTGAAGACCAATACTTGTGTCATTCTCAAAACTTTTGACCACGACTGTAGTATTTGCAGCCACATCCATATATGATTTGGTTTTACCTTTCAACATAAATTGATGTCAAATTGATACATTTATGAGGTAAAATTATAGAAATGTACAGTGTACAGTATATCCGTTAACTAGGCACTACATCATTTTGGTTCAGTACTTGAACGTTTTGAGCAGTGTGATTAGGTGATAGTTAATTGTATTGTTAACAAATGACAAAGAAATCATATCAAAAGTAAAGTGAGTATTGCATTTTGAAAAGCAGATAATTAGATTGAATATGTATCCAAATTGAAAGAGTGATTTCAAATCAAATCAAATCAAATTGTATTTGTCACATGAGCCGAATACAACAGGTGTAGTAGACCTTACAGTGAAATGCTTACTTACAAGCCCTTAACCAACAATGCAGTTTTAAGAAAAAAATAAGTGTTAAGTAAAAAATAGATAAGAAAAAGAAAAAACAAATAATTAAAGAGCAGCAGTAAAATAACAGTAGAGAGCCTATATACAGGGGGTACCGGTACAGAGTCAATGTGTGGGGACACTGGTTAGTCGAGGTAATATGTACATGTAGCTAGAGTTAAAGTGACTATGCAAAGATAATAAACAGAGAGTGGCAGCAGCATAAAAGGGGGTGGGAACAATGCAAATAGTCCAGGTAGCAATTTGATTAGCTGTTCAGGAGTCTTATGGCTTGGGGGTAGAAGCTGTTAAGAAACCTTTTGGACCTAGACTTGGCACTCCAGTACCGCTTGCCGTGCGGTAGCAGAGAGAACAGTCTAATGCTAGGGTGGCTGGAGTCTTTGACAATTTTTAGGGCCTTCCTCTGACACAGCCTGGTATAGAGGTCCTGGATGGCAGGAAGCTTGGCCCCAGTGATGTACTGGGCCGTACGCACTACCCTCTGTAGTGCCTTGTGGTCAGAGGCTGAGCAGTTGCCATACCAGGCAGTGATGCAACCAGTCAGGATGCTCTCGGTGGTGCAGCTGTATAACTTTTTGAGGATCTGAGGACCCATGCCAAGTCTTTTCAGTCTCCTGAGGGGGAATAGGCTTTGTCGTGCCCTCTTCACGACTGTCTTGGTGTGTTTGACCATGATAGTTTGTTGGTGATGTGGACACCAAGGAACTTGAAGCTCTCAACCTGTTCCACTACATGCCCTGTCGATGAGAATGGGGGCGTGCTCGGTCCTCCTTTTCCTGTAGTCCTCAATCATCTCCTTTGTCTTGATCATGTTGAGGGAGAGGTTGTTATCCTGGCACCACACGGCCAGGTCTCTGACGACCTCCCTATAGGCTGTCTCATCGTTGTCGGTAAACTTAATGATGTTGTTGGAGTCGTGCCTGACCATGCAGTCATGAGTGAACAGGGAGTACAGGAGGGGACTGATCACGCACCCCTGAGGGGCCCGCGTGTTGAGGATCAGCGTGGCAGATGTTGTTACCTACCCTTACCACCTGGGGGCGGCCCATCAGGAAGTCCAGGATCCAGTTGCAGAGGGAGGTGTTTAGTCCCAGGGTCCTTAGCTTAGTGATGGGATTTGAGGACACTATGGTGTTGAACGCTGAGCTATTGTCAATGAATAGCATTCTTACGTAGGTGTTCCTTTTGTCCAGGTGGGAAAGGTCAGTGTGGAGTGCAACAGAGATTGCATCATCTGTGGATCTGTTGGGGCGGTATGCAAATTGGAGTGGGTCTAGGATTTCTGGGATATTGGTGTTGATGTGAGCCATGACCAGCCTTTCAAAGAACTTCATGGCTACAGACGTGAGTGCTACGGGTCTATAGTCATTTAGGCAGGTTACCTTAGTGTTCTTGGGCACAGGGACTATGGTGGTCTGCTTGAAACATGTTGGTATTACAGACTCAGTCAGAGACAGGTTGAAAATGTCAGTGAAGACACTTGCAAGTTGGTCAGCGCATGCTCGGAGTACACGTCCTGGTAATCCATCTGGCCCTGCGGCCTTGTGAATGTTGACCTGTTTAAAGGTCTTACTCACATTGGCTACGGAGAGCATGATCACACAGTCGTCCGGAACAGCTGATGCTCTCATGCATGCTTCAGTGTTGCTTGCCTCAAAGCGAGCATATAAGTGATTTAGCTCGTCTGGTAGGCTCGTTTCACTGGGCAGCTCGTGGCTGTGCTTCCCTTTGTAATCTGTAATAGTTTGCAAGCCCTGCCACATCCGACGAGCGTCGGAGCCAGTGTAGTACGATTCAATCTTAGTCCTGTATTTACGCTTTGCCTGTTTGATGGTTCGTCTGAGGGCATAACGGGATTTCTTATAAGCGTCCGGGTTAGAGTCCCACTCCTTGAAAGCGGCAGCTCTACCCTTTAGCTCAGTGCGGATGTTGCCTGTAATCCATGGCTCTGGTTGGGGTATGTACGTACTGTCACTGTGGGGACGACGTCATCAATGCACTTATGTGGTGTACTCCTCAATGCCATCAGAAGAATCCCGGAACATATTCCAGTCTGTGCTAGCAAAACAGTCCTGTAGCTTAGCATCTGCGTCATCTGACCACTTCTTTATTGTCAGAGTCACTGGTGCTTCCTGCTTTAGTTATTGCTTGTAAGCAGGAATCAGGGGATAGAATTATGGTCAGGTTTGCCAAATGGAGGGCGAGGGAGAGCTTTGTACGCGTCTCTGTGTGTGGAGTAAAGGTGGTCTTTAGTTTTTTTTCCTCTGGTTCTACATTTTGGTAGAAATTAGGTAAAACTGATTTAAGTTTCCCTGCATTAAAGTCCCCGGCCACTAGGAGCGCCGCCTCTGGATGAGCGTTTTCCTGTTTGCTTATGGCCTTATACTGCTCATTGAGTGCGGTCTTAGTGCTAACATTGATTTGTGGTGGTAAATAGACAGCTGTGGTCTACAGCTTATCATGAGATACTCTACCTCAGGTGAGCAAAACCTTGAGACTTCCTTAATATTAGATTTTGTGCACCAGCTGTTGTTTACAAATATACACAGACCACCACCCCTTGTCTTACCGGAGGCGGCTGTTCTATCTTGCTGATGCAGCATAAACCCCGCCAGCTTTATGTTATCCATGTTGTCGTTCAGCCACGACTCGGTGAAACATACGATATTACAGTTTTTGATGTCCCGTTGGTAGGACATTTGAGATCGTAGCTCGTCTATTTTGTTATCCAATGATTGTATGTTGGTTAATAGGACTGATGGTAGAGGCAGATTACCCACTCGCCTTCGAATCCTTTTTTTTGTAATTAAGTCAGTTAAGAACACGTTCTTATTTACAATGACCAGCCAAACCCGGACAACGCTGGGCCAATTGTGCGCCGCTATGGGACTCCCAATCACGGCCGGTTGTGATACCACCTGGAATCAAACCAGGGTCTGTAGTGATGCCTCTAGCACTGAGATGCATTGCCTTAGACCGCTGCGCCACTTGGTCTAAGGCACCCTGACCTAGGTCCCCGATATCTCAGTCTCTTTCTCCTGCGAATGACGGGGATTTGGGCCTTGCCGGGTGTCTGAAGTAAGTCCTTTGCGTCCGACTCGTTAAAGAAAAAATATTTGTCCAGTACGAGGTGAGTAATCACTGTCCTGATATCCAGAAGCTCATTTCGGTCATAAGAGATATTTTTTATTTTACAAATAACGCAAAAAAACACACAATAGCACAATTGGTTAGGAGCCCGTTATACACAAGCAGTGAACAAGTGACTTTGTGAATGTGTTTGTTGTACTCAGTCAATTGAAAACTTGCTAAGAGTTTTGAAACATGAGACCTTTTGATGATCTGATTTAGATTTTTGTGCTTAGAGTTGTGAAAATATTTCATATAAAAGTTGCACCAAAGTGATTGAAAAAACGTCTGTAACTTCCAATGCTCTGTGAAGTCCAGACAAATGCTTGTTGATTCCCCACTGGGCCAGTGTGAATGCTCTGGGAGGCCTAAGTCTAAGCCCAACCAGTTTGATTACAATATTGGATTTCAACCTAGACCCCAAAACACACCCCATTCAAAATAGTTTCAACAGGCCCCCCAACCAAAACCCTACCCTCAACACCAAAACTGTTTCAACATGGCCAACCAAACCCCCCTTCCTCTCCACCCCACAAAGTTGATCAAAAGTCACAATAGTTGGTTCCCCAAATAGCCTAATACCTACCACTGATCAACAGCATAACACATCTTTGTCCCACAATTGTCACGCCCTGACTTATGGGACTCTTGTATGTTGAGTCAGGGTGTGGAGATCTATGTTATTATTTCTATGTTCTCATTCTAGGTTTTGTGTTTCTATGTTTGGCCGGGTGTGATTCCCAATCAGAGGCAGCTGTCGCTCGTTGTCTCTGATTGGGGATCATACTTTAGTAGCCTGTTTGTTATCATTAGTTGTGGGATCTTGTTCCGTGTATAGGCTTGTATTGTGTTCAGCCTGAGGACTTCACGTTTTGTTGTTTTGTTGTTTTGTTCGTGTGTTTATTTTGATAAATAAACATGTATGCATTTCACGCTGCGCCTTGGTCTGACCCGTCCTTCAACGAACGTGACAGAAGATCCCACCAAAAATGGACCAAGCAGCGTGCCCAGGAGCAGACATACTGGACATGGAAGGAGATCCTGGACGGAAAGGGATCTTGGACATGGGAGGAAATTCAGGCTGGGATGGATCGCCGTCCTTGGGAGGCGACAGTGGAAGCCCGGGTTAGAGAGGAGCAACGGAAACACAAAAGGACTCGGTCAGGAAGAAAGCCTGAGAAGCAGCCCCAAGATAATTTTTTTTGGGGGCACACGGGGTGGTTGGCGGAGCCTGGGTTCAGAGCAGAGCCAACGCCCCGTACTCACGCTAGGAAGCGTGTGACCGTGCAGGCTCCGTGTTATGCGGAGCTACGCACTGTGTCGCCAGTACGCCGGCACAGTCCAGTGTGTCCTGTGCTAGCACCACGCACGTGCCGTGTGAAAATGGGCATCCAGCCAGGACGGGGTGTGCCGGCTCAACGCTCCTGGTCTCCAGTACGCCCCCTCGGTCCAGCATATCCTGCGCCGGTTCTACGTACTGTATCGCCAGTGCGTGTGCACAGCCCAGTGCGTCCTGTGCTAACGCCACACACGTATTGTGCGGAAGTGGGCATCCAGCCAGGACGGGTTGTGCCAGCTCTCCGCTCCAGACCTCCAGTCCGCCTCCACAGTCCGGTACGGCCCGTGCCTGCTCCCCGCACCAAGCCAGTGGTGCGTGTTCCCAGTCCAGTACGGCCCGTCCCTGCTCCTTGCACCAAACCAGTGGTGCGTGTCGTCAGTCCGGCCCGGCCCGTTCCTGCTCCTCGCACCAAGCCAGTGGTGCGTGTCCCCAGTCCGGCCCGGCCCGTTCCTGCTCCTCGCACCAGACCAGTGGTGCGTGTTCCCAGTCCGGCCCGGCTCGTTCCTGTTCCTCGCACCAAGCCAGTGGTGCGTGTCGCCAGCCCGGTATGCCCCGTACCTGCTCCCCGCACCAAGCCAGTGGTGTGTATCCCCAGTCCGGCCCGGCCCGTTCCTGCTCCTCGCACCAGACCAGTGGTGCGTGTTCCCAGTCCGGCCCGTTCCTGTTCCTCGCACCAAGCCAGTGGTGTGTGTTCCTAGTCCGGTACGGCCTATGCCTGCTCCCCGCACCAAGCCAGTGGTGCGTGTCGCCAGTCCGGCCCGGCCCGTTCCTGCTCCTCGCACCAAGCCAGTGGTGCGTGTTCCTAGTCCGGTCCGGCCCGTGCCTGCTCCTTGCACCAGACCAGTGGTGCGTGTGTCCAGTCCGGCACGGCCCGTGCCCGTTCCACCGGTGCCGGTCAGCTGCTCCACTCCAGAGCCAGGGCAGTCCGCTCCACCGGTGCCGAGTCCAGCTCCGGTCAGCGGCTCCACTCCGGAGCTAGAGCAGTCCGCTCCACCGGTGCCTAGTCCAGCTCCGGTCAGCGGCTCCACTCCGGAGCCAGAGCAGTCCGCTCCATCGGTGCCTAGTCCAGCTCCGGTCAGCGGCTCCAGTCCAGACCCAGACGTCAGCCCCTCTCCAGGTTCGGGGTCTCCCACACCAGGGCCCAGACAGGGCTTGGTGCATCGTGGGAGGAAGGAGAGGGGAAGCAGCGCGCCAAGGTCCAGACCAGACCAGGGGCGCAACGGGGAGGCTGAGAGAATGTGGTCGTCACGCCCGGAGCCGGATCCGCCTCCGAGGCGGAATGCCCACCTGGACCCTACCCTGTTATGTCAGGTTTGTGCGGTCGGAGTCCGCACCTTTGGGGGGGAGGGTACTGTCGCCCTGACTTAGGGGACTCTTGTATGTTGAGTCAGGGTGTGGAGATCTATGTTATTATTTCTATGTTCTCATTCTAGGTGACAACAATTGACCAAGGACTCTACTTGATGAAAAGCACCAAGTCTTTTGTCTTACATATAGCCCAATACACTACCCCCAGGATCACAACAAGCCCCTCACACCTGGGTACACACACACACACACACAGCAGCAAAACATACATCAAAGTCCTCCATATCAAAGTAGTTAGATCAAAGGTGTTATGTACAACAAGTGGTGACCACGTGGTTATCTAATTGAATTACCTAATTTGGTCACCTCCTGCCACGCCCCCCTCATAAATCATGAGGTGTGAAATACAGTTTTCACAGAACAAATCTTACATCAACTACTCACACACAAACACACACTGACAGCTCTCTCCTTGGAACAGTGAACACTACAGGCTTTTACTTAACCACTGTAATGGAGAACAACACATCACTACTCCTAATTGGCTCTCATAGCACTTACTCCGCTCATAGCCAACTGTTTCATGGGTCGTGTGTGTGACTCATTGCTCATATTTCATGATTAGAACACACAATTCAATCCCACACATACAGTGGGGAAATAAAGTATTTAGTCAGCCACCAATTGTGCAAGTTCTCCCACTTAAAAAGATGAGAGTTGCCTGTAATTTTCATCATAGGTACACGTCAACTATGACAGGCAAATTGAGGAAAAAAAATCCCGAAAATCACATTGTAGGATTTTTAATGAATTTATTTGCAAATTATGGTGGAAAATAAGTATTTGGTCACCTACAAACAAGCAAGATTTCTGGCTCTCACAGACCTGTAACTTCTTCTTTAAGAGGCTCCTCTGTCCTCCACTCGTTACCTGTATTAATGGCACCTGTTTGAACTTGTTATCAGTATAAAAGACACCTGTCCACAACCTCAAACAGTCACACTCCAAACTCCACTATGGCCAAGACCAAAGAGCTGTCAAAGGACACCAGAAACAAAATTGTAGACCTGCACCAGGCTGGGAAGACTGCATCTGCAAAAGGTAAGCAGCTTGGTTTGAATAAATCAACTGTGGGAGCAATTATTAGGAAATGGAAGACATACAAGACCACTGATAATCTCCCTCGATCTGGGGCTCCACGCAAGATCTCACCCTGTGGGGTCAAAATGATCACAAGAACGGTGAGCAAAAATCCCACAACCACATGGGGGGACCTAGTGAATGACCTGCAGAGAGCTGGGACCAAAGTAACAAAGCCTACCATCAGTAACACACTACGCCGCCAGGGACTCAAATCCTGCAGTGCCAGACGTGTCCCCCTGCTTAAGCCAGTACATGTCCAGGCCCGTCTGAAGTTTGCTAGAGTGCATTTGGATGATCCAGAAGAGGATTGGGAGAATGTCATATGGTCATATGAAACCAAAATAGAACTTTTTGGTAAAAACTCAACTCGTCGTGTTCGGAGGACAAAGAATGCTGAGTTGCATCCAAAGAACACCATACCTACTGTGAAGCATGGGGGTGGAAACATCATGCTTTGGGGCTGTTTTTCTGCAAAGGGACCAGGACGACTGATCCGTGTAAAGGAAAGAATGAATGGGGCCATGTATCGTGATATTTTGAGTGAAAACCTCCTTCCATCAGCAAGGGCATTGAAGATTAAACGTGGCTGGGTCTTTCAGCATGACAATGATCCCAAACACACCGCCCGGGCAACGAAGGAGTGGCTTCGTAAGAAGCATTTCAAGGTCCTGGAGTGGCCTAGCCAGTCTCCAGATCTCAACCCCATAGAAAATCTTTGGAGGGAGTTGAAAGTCCGTGTTGCCCAGCGACAGCCCCAAAACATCACTGCTCTAGAGGAGATCTGCATGGAGGAATGGGCCAAAATACCAGCACCAGTGTGTGAAAACCTTGTGAAGACTTACAGAAAACGTTTGACCTGTGTAATTGCCAACAAAGGGTATAAAACAAAGTATTGAGAAACTTTTGTTATTGACCAAATACTTATTTTCCACCTTAATTTGCAAATAAATTAAATCCTACAATGTGATTTTTTGGAAAAAAAATTCTCATTTTGTCTGTCATAGTTGACGTGTACCTATGATGAAAATTACAGGCCTCTCTCATCTTTTTAAGTGGGAGAACTTGCACAATTGGTGGCTGACTAAATACTTTTTTTCCCCATTGTACCAGGTCTGTATGATTATAAAGTTGCCTATTTAAGATATGCAAGCTACAATTCATTAATGATAATGGTTTCTCACCGTCTTCCCTGATGATGAAATATCAATCATTCCATCAATCATTCACAATATAAGACTATTACATTGTTGTAGAATTTTAAACAACCGTCCTATTGGTATGTGTGGTAGGGTATTACCAGCAGCTATGATGGTGTTACCATGGTTCCAGTGGCAGGAAGGGGCAGTCTGGTGGATGCTTAGAGAGCTCTTCATCTCATATTTTTCATTTCTGTTCAAATGACTCTCAATCTAGTGCTCTCTAGCCTTCCTTTATGTCTCTCTCCCCTTCATTTCTTTCTCTCTGCCATATCTCTCCTTCTCTCGCTCTCCGAGGTTGAAGACTCTCTTCACAGTTCCTTGGCCATTACCTAAACCGAGTATTGAATATGCATGAGTTCGGCCTCGTAAACTGCTGCTCTCAGCGCTAAAGTCGTCAGGAAGCCCAACTCAGCAGACAGGAAGAGTATGGAAAAGAAAACCGGGGGGAGAGAGAGCGACAGAGAGAGGGTGAAAGAAATAGCGAAAGAGAGACAGACGGGGGGGACAGAGAGGGAGAGGGAACTTGTCTGACTTATCTTAAATATTGGCAGATAACCATATTTCTTCTTCCTCTTACCCGTTCAAAGAGAGTGGGGAACAGCTCATGTGAGCATGCGAGTGTCTCTGACTCAAAGTCCATGTATGCATGTCATGCCAGAGTGTGTGTCCAGATCTCTGTGACTGTAGCTCTGGCCGGTTGCCAGGCAACAGAGGCAGGCAGACAGCTCAGCACAGGGCTGCTATGAGAGCGGACACATTTTCACGCCTCTGGCTCTGGCCAACAGCACGGGTCACAGTTCATTGGTCGTAGGGTCACTGAGTCACAGGAGGCCAAGAGCCTGTCCCTGACCACTGTGATCCAAATCGTTATGACACTGAGACACCACTCTGTCATCACTCTATAAACTGGCCAATCACCGGGCGAGGACTTACCAGTCAGCCAATCAGAGGGGGGCCACAGGGTGAGGACCGCCCAGTCCTCATCTGTTTAATCCATTCCCCATTCTCTATCTCTCTCTCTCTGTGTCTCTCTCTCTCTCTTTCTCTGTCTCTGTCCCTCATTATCTCTCTCTCACTGCCTCCCTCTCTCCAGCTTTCTCTCGCTCAAAGCTATAGGGGTTAGAGGTCAGATTGCTTTTGTGTTTAGTCTTATTTTGGTCTCCTTTCTTTGACTGTGGTGATGGGGGCAGTTAAGCAGCAGTGGATGAGTGAATAGCTGCATGGCATATGTCTTTGTTCTTTCTCTGCCCTTTGCTCCTTACAAACAGGGCTACCGAGAATACAAAACCCTCTCCCGGAGCCATGGAAGGGTTTCAACATATTTTCCTGTGTAGTTCCTTGTACTGCATCTCCTGGAGTGGTGTTTGCCTTGACCTGCATGGTGTGGAACCATGGAGCCAGGATGGCATGCTCTGCTCAAGGACAATCAATTACACAACACTCTTAGCTAGGATTCTGTTACTGGCACATCATGATCCATTTAATCTGCCTGTGAAGGTCATAATGCAGGCAATCATAAAGTATTTGGCAAAACGCTGTATAACATGTATAATCACCATTCACAGAATGCCACTTCATAGCTATCAATTCCCTTTTCATAAAGTCATGTCTAACACGTCAGTTCACACGTAGTGGCTTTGTGCTCCTCTCCTCGTCCAGTTGTAGCATGTCAGTACCACAGGTATTAATCACTGCCGGCATTGTTTACGGTCCACCCATGCAGTAACTATCAAGCCCAAACTACCAATTAACCAGCAAACAGAGAGGCAGGCAGGCAGGCAGGCAGATGAGTGTGTGTGTCTCGTAAAGCAGTAGCTAGGCCTCAGACCCACAGATAACAGAGTGCTGTTCTGCTACCAGTGTGCCCAGGGTTTTATGTGCCTGTAAAAACACCAGCAACACCCATTAGCTGTCCAACATTGATATGGTGAAGGAGATAATAGGTTTATGAGGTGGTAACAGGTTTTAGCATATAAACTACCAGTCAAAAGTTTGGACACACCTACTCATTCAAGGGTTTTTCTTTATTTTTACTATTTTCTACATTGTAGAATAATAGTGAAGACATCAAAACTATGAAATAGCACATATGGAATCATGTAGTAACCAATAAAGTGTTATTGTATATTTTATATTTGAGAGATTCTTCAAATAGCCACCCTTTGCCTTGATGACAGCTTTGCACACTCTTGGCATTCTCTCAACCATTTTAAAGAGATAGTCACCTGGAATGCATTTCAATTAACAGGTGTGCCTTCTTAAAAGTTAATTTGTGGAATTTCTTTCTTCTTAATGCGTTTGAGCCAATCAGTTGTGTTGTGAGAAGGTGGGGGGGGATACAGAAGATAGCCCTATTTGGTAAAAGACCAAGTCCGTATTATGGCAAGAACAGCTCAAATAAGCAAAGAGAAACAACAGTCCATCATTACTTTAAGACATGAAGGTCAGTCAATACGGAGAATTCCAAGAACTTTGAAAGTTTCTTCAAGTGCAGTCGCAAAAACCATCAAGCGCTATGATGAAACTGGCTCTCATGAGGACCGCCACAGGAATGGTGGTGAGTGTGCAAAGCGGTCATCAAGGCAAAGGGTGGCTATTTGAAGAATCTCAAATATAAATTATATTTTGATTTGTTTAACACTTTTTTGGTTACTACATGATTCCATATGTGTTATTTCATAGTTTTGATGTCTTCACTATTATTCTACAATTGAGAAAATAGTAAAAATAGAGAAAAACCCTTGAATGAGTAGGTGTGTCCAAACTTTTGACTGGTACTGTATATATATACAAAAAAAACTATTCCTCGATTTCACTCTTTGCTTCTCTGTCTCACTTGCCTCATCCATCCCTCCATCCCTCCCTCCATCCCACTCTCTCTCTGTCCTGCAGGGTTTCTGAGTACCGGGGACCAGTCAGCCAAGGGGAACTATGGTCTGTTGGACCAGATCCAGGCTCTGCGCTGGCTCAATGAGAACATTGGCCACTTTGGAGGAGACCCAGAGAGGATCACCATCTTTGGCTCCGGGGCTGGAGCCTCCTGTGTCAATCTGCTCATCCTCTCCCACCACTCTGAGGGTAAGGACCTATCATCATCGTTTTAGTAATTATCAACAACAGCAGCATAATCATCATCACCAACATCATCAAACATGATATTCATCAGTCATCCTCTACAATAACAGCGATCTCATCATCACCGTCACTGCTTTTTAAGCGCCTTGAGATGTATTTACTTGTATGTGCTGTGTACTGCAATTCAGCGTTTAGCTGCCAAGTACGGCTTACACGTAAAAATGTAATAAACTACTACTAAAACGAATCTACGACAGCAATCCCCACCATCACTATCAATCCTATCATCATTATCAATCCTATCATCACTATCAATTCTGTCATCACTATCAATTCCGTCATCACTATCACACCTATCATCACTATCAATTCTATCATCAATATCAATCCTATCATCACTATCAATCCTATCATCACTATCAAACCTATCAACCCTATCATCACTATCAATTCCATACATCATCAATCCTATCATCATTATCACAAATGTCATTTTGATCATCACTACCATAGCAACATCCAAGATGTTTTAAATGTACTTTGGAAACCCAGAGAGGTGTTCTTAAAGACAAACGTCCCTCTTGCCTCAGTTACATAGTGTCTAACTGAGCAACAAGGTAGAATGGCATTGAACCCTAAGATGATGTGTGAAGTTGAATGAGGTAGAGTATTATTGGATAAAACTTTAGGGCCATATGAATATGAATATGACTATCTGAAACATAGAATCGGTTCGTAGAATCCGATCAATAGGCATAAGACAGCCGTATGAATTTGACTTGGGTATAGGAGATAGGAATAGGAATCTCAGTTTGTGTAGCTATGTAAGGGAGAGACTGGCGTTTGAGTCAGGTCTTTGTGACTGAGTTCATATAGATGTGTGTCTGTGTATGTGAGAGAGGTGTTCGACAGCACTATAATGAGGCTTGGAAATATGGATGTCTGTCTGTCTGAGTAGGAAAGAGCAGAGCTGAGCTCAGGACTTGAGCCGCAGCTGAGACGAGTCTTAATTGATTTCACATGGAGAGGAGCAGGGGAGGGGGCACATGCAGGGGATGGAATGGAGGGCAGGGGGTCTTAATTATTAATGACAGAATCTTCAGATGAAAACAGGGGGACAACAAAGCACTTTACATAACACTGCAGCAGTGCTCTCCTCTCTCTATCTCCCTCTCTCACCATTTAACACAGCCACCAGTCAGTGTTAACGCCAACACGGCTGTGTGACGGCCTGTCACCATTTTCTTGTCGCTGCCTCCGTATGTGATGTGAGGAAACCAGCGGATTTGCCAAGCCTAATGTTTACAATGATTTAGTGGGGCTTTGGAGAGAGGCAGTGTATCTGGAACAATGCTCCCTCCATATGTAATACTTCACGGTGCCACGGTGGTGGCTCCTCCTCTGACGCATCATTTAAAGCACTCACTCTGTATTGCCTTAAAGGCCTCGTGAACAGCTAGTGACTGAGTCAGAGGGATAAAAAGCCAGTGTTAATGGAAAGAGTGAGTGCTTTCTCTAGATACAGACAGTACAGTGCCCTATATCCTGTGCATTCTGAAAGTATTCAGACCCCTTCACTTTTTCCACATTTTGTTACGTTACAGCCTTATTCTAAAATTGATTAAATAAAACATTTTCCTCATCAATCTACACACAATATCCCATAATGACAAAGTGAAAACAGGTTTTTAGAAATTTATTAAAAATATAAAACAGAAATACCTCATTTACATACACTACCAGTCAAAAGTTTGGACACACATACTCATTCAAGGGTTTTTCTTTATTTTTACTATTTTTGACATTGTAGAATAATAGTGAAGACATCAAAACTATGAAATAACACATATATATAACACATTTGTAGTAACCAAAAAAGTGTTAAACAAATCAAAATATTTTTTTATATTTGAGATTCTTCAAATAGCCATAATTTGCCTTGATGACCGCTTTGCACACTCTTGGCATTCTCTCAACCAGCTTCATGAGGTAGTCACCTGGAATGCATTTCAATTAACAGGTGTGCCTTCTTAAAACTTAATTTGTGGAATTTCTTTCCTTCTTAATGCGTTTGAGCCAATAAGTTGTGTTGTGACAAGGTAGGGGGGTATACAGAAGATGGCCCTATTTGGAAAATGACCAAGTCCATATTATGGCAAGAGCAGCTCAAATAAGCAAAGAGAAACGACAGTCCATCATTACTTTAAGACATGAAGGTCAGTCAATACGGAACATTTCAAGAACTTTGAAAGTTTCTTCAAGTGCAGTCGCAAAAACCATGAAGCGCTATGATGAAACTGGCTCTCATGAGGACCTCCACAGGAATGGAAGACCCAGAGTTAACTCTGCTGCAGAGAATAAGTTCATTAGAGTTACCAGCCTCAGAAATTGCAGCCCAAATAAATGCTTCACAGAGTTCAAGTCACAGACACATCTCAACATCAACTGTTCAGAGGGGACTGTGTGAATCAGGCCTTCATGGTCGAATTGCTGCAAAGAAACCACTACTAAAGGACACCAATAAGAAGAAGAGACCTGCTTGGGCAAAGAAACACGAGCAATGGACATTAGACCGGTGGAAATGTGTCCTTTGGGCTGGAGTCCAAATTGGAGATTTTTGGTTCCAACTGCTGTGTCTTTGTGAGACACGGTATGGGTGAACGGATGATCTCTGCATGTGTAGTTCCCACCGTAAAGCATGGAGAAGGAGGTGTTATAGTGTGGAGGTGCTTTGCTGGTGACACTGTCTGTGATTTATTTAGAATTCAAGGCACACTTAACCAGCATGGCTACCATAGCATTCTGCAGTGAAACGCCATCCCATCTGGTTTGGGCTTAGTGGGACTATCATTTGTTTTTCAACAGGACAATGACCCAACACACCTCCAGGCTGTGTAAGGGCTATTTTACCAAGAAGGAGAGTGATGGAGTGCTGCATCAGATGACCTGGCCTCCACACTCCCATGGTTTGGGATGAGTCGGACGGCAGAGTGAAGGAAAAGCAGCCAACAAGTACTCAGCATATGTGGGAACTCTTCAAGACTGTTGGAAAAGCATTCCAGGTGAAGCTAGTTGAGAGAATGCCAAGAGTGTGCAAAGCTGCCATGAAGGCAAAGGGTGGCTATTTGAAGAATCTCAAATATAAAATATATTTTGATATGTTTAACACTTTTTTGGTTACTACATGATTCCATATGTGTTATTCATAGTTTTGATGTCTTCACTATTATTCTACAATGTAGCAAAGAGTAAAAATAAAGAAAAAACATTGAATGAGTAGGTCTGTCCAAACTTTTGACTGGTACTTTAAATATTCAGACCCTTTGCTATGAGACTCGAAATTGAGCTCCGGTGCATCCTGTTTCCATCGATTATCCTTGAGATGTTTCTACAACTTGATTGGACATGATTTGGAAAGGCACACACCTGTCTATATAAGGTCCCACTGTTGTCAGTGCATGTCAGAGAAAATCCAAGCCATGTGGTTGAAGGAATTGTCCATAGAGCTCTGAGACTGGATTGTGTTGAGGCACAGATCTGGAGAAGGGTACCAAAACATTTCTGCAGCATTGAAGGTCCCCAAGAACATGGTGGCCTCCATCATTCTTAAATGGAAGAAGTTTGGAACCACCATGGCTCTTCCTAGAGCTGGCCGCCCGGCCAAACTGAGCAATCGGGGGAGAAGGGGGAGAAGGGCCTTGGTCAGGGGGGTGACCAAGAAACCGATGGTCACTCTGACAGAGCTCCAGAGTTCCTCTGTGGAGATGGGAGAACCTTCCAGAAGGACAACCATCTCTGCAGCCCTCCACCAATCAGGCCTTTATGGTAGTGTGGCCAGATGGAAGCCATTCCTCAGTACATTTACATTTACATTTTAGTCATTTAGCAGACGCTCTTATCCAGAGCGACTTACAGTTAGTGAATACATATCTTTTTTTTCATACTGGCCCCCCGTGGGAATCGAACCCACAACCCTGGCGTTGCAAACGCCATGCTCTATCAACTGAGCTACATCCCTGCCGGCCATTCCCTCCCCTACCCTGGACGACGCTGGGCCAATTGTGCGCCGCCCATGAGTCTCCCGGTCGCGGCCGGCTGCGACAGAGCCTGGTAAAAGGCACATGACAGCCCACTTTACAAAAAGACACCTAAAGGACTCTCAGACCATGAAAAAAAATATTCTCTGGTCTGATGAAACCAAGATTGAACTCTTTAGCCTGAATGACAAGCGTCACGTCTGGAGGAAACCAGCTTTAGCCTGAATGACAAGCGTCACGTCTGGAGGAAACCAGGCATCACTTATCACTTAGCCAATACCATCCCTACAGTGAAGCATGGCGGTGACAGCATCATGCTGTAGGGATGTTTTTCAGCGGCAGGGACTGGTAGACTAGTCAGGATTGAGGGAAAGATGAACGGAGCAAAGTACAGAGAGATCCTTAATGAAAACATGCTCCAGAGCGAAGGTTCACCTTCCAACAGGACAACGACCCTACGCTCACAGCCAAGACAACGCAGGAGTGGCTTTGAGACAAGTCTCTTAATGTCCTTGAGTGGCACAGCCAGAGCCCGGACTTGAACCCAATCTAACATCTCTCGAAAGACCTGAAAATAGCTTGAGAGGATCTGCAGAGAAGAATGGGAGAAACTCCCCATTCAGGTGTGCCAAGCTTGTAGTGTCATTCCCAAGAACACTCAACGCTGTAATCACTGGTGCTTCAATAAAGTACTGAGTAAAGGGTCTGAATACTTATATAAATGTGATATTTCAAATTTTTTATTTTAATAAATATGTTGAAAAAAAAAAAAAAAGTTTGTTCTTTGTCATTGTGGGATATTGTGTGTAGATTGATGGGGGGGGGGGGGATTTAATCAATTTTGGAATAAGGCTGTAACGTAACACAATGTGGAAAAAGTTAAGGGGTCTGAATGCACTGTATATTCTACACTCTGGGATCTACACATTCTGCACTACACTGAGTCCTCTGACCCTCTTGTGTCCCCCAGGTCTGTTCCAGAGGGCCGTAGCCCAGAGCGGCTCAGCCATCTCCAGCTGGTCGGTCAACTACCGGCCCCTTATGTACACTCAGATCCTGGCTAAGAAGGTAGGCTGCAGCTATGGGGACACAGGCGACCTGGTGGAGTGTCTGAGGAGGAAGAGCTTTAGGGAGCTGGTGGACCAGGACATCCAGCCGGCCAGGTATCACATCGCCTTCGGCCCAGTGGTGGATGGAGACGTGGTTCCCGACGACCCCGAGATTCTCATGCAACAGGTCAGACTCAGCCTCTGGCTCCAGTCACCATGAAAAAATATATATATTTATTCCTCACAGTCTCTTATGTATGTGGCATGTTTATGCAACGTCTGCTATTACTGTTGTTATAGCAGTGTCTTTTTCTTCCTCCATGATCTGTAATGCTGTGTGTGTGTGTTGCCACCAGGGGGAGTTCCTGAACTATGACATCCTGCTAGGGGTGAACCAGGGAGAAGGGCTGAAATTTGTGGACGACAGTGAGGGGGAAGATGGAATCTCTGCAGCTTCCTTCGACTACACCATCTCTAACTTTGTGGACAACCTGTATGGATACCCTGAGGGTGAGAGTTCGTTATACATGTCCTCATACACACAAACATATTAGTCACCCCAACAGGAGCAGAAGTAATGCTCCAGTTACCCATGTGTGTTAAGAATAGATATATATTTTATTTTGCTATGGTTTAGTATTTCATTGCTGGGTATTCAAGGTCTCTCTGTTCCTTCACCTCCCCATCTCTTGTTGCTCTCTCTTTCTCTCTCCGCTTTCTCTGTGTGTCTCTCTCTAATCTCTCTCTCGGTCTCTCCCCTCTCTCTCTCTCTCTCTCTCTCTCTCTCTCTCTCTCTCTCTGTGTCTCTCTCTAATCTCTCTTGCTTACTTTCTTTCTGTCTCTCTTTCTCTCTCTCCCCCCTCTCTGTCTCTCCCCCCTCTCTCTGTTTGTCTCTCTCTAATCTCTTGCTTTCTTTCTTTCTTTCTCTCTCTCTCGCTCGCTCTCTCTCTCTCTCTCTCTCTCTCTCTCTCTCTCTCTCTCTCTCTCTCTCTCTCTCTCTCTCTTTCTCACTCTCTCTCTCTCTCTGTCTCCCCCTTCTCTCTGTTTGTCTCTCTCTAATCTATCTTGCTTGCTTTCTCTCTCTCTCTCTCTCTCTCTCTCTCTCTCTCTCTCTCTCTCTCTCTCTCTCTCTCTCTCTCTCTCTCTCTCTGTCTCTGTCTCTCCCCCTCTCTCTATGACCCCCCCGCTCTCTCTGTTTGTCTCTCTCTCTCTAATCGCTCTTTCTTTCTCTCTCTCTCTCTCTCTCTCACTCTCTCTCTCCCCCCTCTCTCTGTGTGTGTCTCTCTCTCTCCCCCTCGCTCTGTGTCTCTCTCTAATCTATTTTGCTTGCTCTCTCTCTCTCTCTCTCGCTCTCTCTCTCTCTCTCTCTCTGTCTCTGTCTCCAGGTAAGGACATCCTGAGGGAGACCATAAAGTTCATGTACACAGACTGGGCCGACAGGGACAACGGAGACATGAGGAGGAAGACCCTGCTGGCACTGTTCACAGACCACCAGTGGGTGGCGCCAGCTGTGGCCACAGCCAAGTTGCACGCTGAGTTCCAGTCTCCTGTCTACTTCTACACCTTCCACCACCACTGCCAGACGGAGGCCCGGCCAGAGTGGGCGGACGCGGCCCACGGGGATGAGCTGCCCTACGTGTTTGGGGTCCCCATGGTGGGAGCCACCGACCTGTTCCCCTGTAACTTCTCCAAGAACGACGTCATGCTCAGTGCTGTGGTCATGACCTACTGGACCAACTTTGCCAAGACCGGGTCAGTACTGGACCTAGACAGGACCTAGACACAGCACTGAGATATCAAATTATAAACATGCTTTATCAGATGCATACAGTACATGCTCAATAAGTGTGATAATCTTTCATCTTTCCTTCTCTCTCTCTCTCTCTCTCTCTCTCTCTCTCTCTCTCTCTCTCTCTCTCTCTCTCTCTCTCTCTCTCTCTCTCTCTCTCTCTCTCTCTCTCTCTCTCTCTCTCTCTCTCTCTCTCTCTCTCTCTCTCTCTCCCTCCCTCCCTCCCTCCTCCTCCCTCCCTCCCTCCCTCCCTCCCTCTCTCTTTCTCTCTCTCTCTCCCTCCCTCTCTCTTTCTCTCTCTCTCTCCCTCCCCCCATAAGGGATCCCAACCTGCCTGTTCCTCAGGACACTAAGTTCATCCACACCAAGCCCAACCGCTTTGAGGAGGTCATCTGGACCAAGTTCAGCTCCAAAGACAAGCAGTACCTCCACATTGGCCTGAAGCCCCGTGTCCGAGACAACTACCGGGCCAACAAGGTGGCCTTCTGGCTGGAGCTGGTGCCTCACCTGCACTCCCTGCATGAGGACATCTACCCCATCACCACCCGCCTGCCGCCTGGAGGAGGAGGTCCCCGTGTCCACCGGCCTGGCCCCCCAGGGGCTCGCTCCACCCGTCACCCCCGTCATCTCCACCAACCCCCCCGAACCTGAGCCAGACCCCTCCGAGCCGCCCCGCCGCAACCCGTTCCCCGACGAGATAAGGGACTACTCCACGGAGCTGAGTGTGACGGTGGCGGTGGGCGCCTCGCTGCTCTTCCTCAACGTGCTGGCCTTCGCAGCCCTCTACTACAAACGGGACAAACGCCACGAGCTGCTGCAGAGACGCCACCGCCGCTTGTCCCCCCAGCGCGGCATGGGCACCGCATGGGCATGGGCATGGGCATGGGAGTGGTGGGCACCCCGTCCCACAATGACCTGGCACTGAGCCAGGAGGAGGAGCTTATGTCCTTGCAGATGAAACAGCAGAGGGTGGAGATGGAGCATGGCATCGGCACACCCCTCCCTTCCCGGGGTCTCCACGGCGACCTAGAGCCTCTACGGGCGCAGGTGGGCCCACCAGACTACACGCTGGCCCTGCGGCGGGCACCGGAGGACGTGCCGCTGATGACGGCCAACACCATTACAATGATCCCAAGCACCATCAGCGGCATGCAGCCCCTCCACCCTTTCAACACCTACCCCCCCGCCCCGGCCCCCTCCACCACTCCCACCCCTGGCCACAGCAACAACGCATTGCCACACCAACACTCCACTACCCGCGTATAGGACCAGGCACCATCTCTGGCTCAGCAGAGATACAAACAAACACCACAGACTGATCCTCTCCTCTTTCTCTCTCACTGGGGTTATCCTCCAGCTTTTTACTGGGACTCTTTTTCTGTGTTATCGCCCCCTACTGTTGGGATACATGGCTCATCATTACAACTAACACATCTCTATCACACATCCTCCAACCTGTTCATATGTCTGTACAATCTGGGTGTTTCACTTTCTCTCACTCTGTCTATCTCTTTCTTCCTCTCTCTTCCTCTCTCTCTCTCTCTCTCTCTCTCTCTCTCTCTCTCTCAACCCATATTAATGTTCCTCTTCTCTCTGCCTCGCACTCTCTTTCTCTTCCCGTCTGTTCCTGTAGCTCTTGATCACAACGTTCACACAATCCTCCCAGTCTCATTTTCATCCTCTATCTCTCTCACATAAACCACTTCATGACTCCTTTTTTCCTCTTTGGAGTCTTTTATACAAACACATAAATGTAAATGATGTATTATTGATAAATTGTAAGGATATGAATGAAAAAAGTGATATTCTGATATCTCGTTTTTACCAGCATTCTTGGTGCCAAGTACTGTGATAACGCTCCTCTCTCAATGAGGGTCCAATGGACCACCAGGAGAGGCCCATCCTGACTTGATCTTACACAAGGAATTACCATCATCAAAAAAGTGCCAAATGTTTCATCTTTCTTTTTGATCTATTGCACTTTCGTTTAGTTTTTTCTTGCATTCAGTGTTGCACTGTGGCTGGGCTTTACTCGAGGGTGGAAATATTCAATATATCCTTGTAAAATTATAAAGAGAATATTAAGATTTATAACTGGTTTGCATGATTTTTATTTTCTAAACGGAGGACGGACATCGGAGTGGAAAGCTTGTATTTTAAATGTTTATTTTTATGTTTGGCCTTGTTTTCCTATTGTTTTTTCTTCTTGAAAAGTTTTTTATTTTTTTATATATATCCGCTGAACTTTGTGCACTTCATGAAGAAAACGATGTTCTATTCTGTAGATACTTCAAAAGAGGTATCAGGAGATGAAAATTGACTATGATTATAACAAGAAGAACAAATATGTCCTTTATTTTTTCATTTCTTATCACTGAGGCTGTGCCACAAGCACCTGCTGCCCTGAGATACTGTTTGAAGCCCCATCTCTAAACCCCCTCTCTTTTTAGTTGACTCTTTCTCTCATTACTTTAGCTGTGAAGTGTTGCACGGTCATCGTGTTACCATCTCAACTGAAGATTGTCTTTGATCATTACTCAGAAAAAACATTGTTGGACTTTACAACTCCATCAGCTTGCAGTGTTTGTCCATGATAGGCTAATACTCGTTTTTCAATCGTGAAAATATCATATTTCACGTGAATTGCCTCAATGGTAAAAATTGATATAATTCTACATATTTTCCCGGAAATGAGGGTTGTCTTTGATTATCAATTATCTTAGTTTTAAGCACTATTATCCTCTCCTCAGTGGAATTTTAGCTTTGTGTAACAGGATACAGGATATGTCACTGTCTTTTCATCTCTTCTGTTGTTCTGAGGTTCTCTCTGTTGTTGAGGGGCAGAAGGGGCAGGGGGTATGAAGGGGGCTCAGACAGACTGACATACTGTAGGTCAAAGGTGAAAAAGCCTTGTACGCACGTTTCAGATCTTTCAACTGCACAACTGAACACAGGGACACAACAAACTCTGGACATTCATGAAAAAAAACTGTTACCGAAGTTGAGACAACGTTAGGAAAACATTGACATGGAAAACAACAATGGCAATGGAGAGACAAATCTTCTGCAGGACGCCTGACATGTCGCCGATGCACAGATGATGCATTCTAAAACTTGAGTAGAAAAACATTTGATAAACATTACTCACATATAACACAAACAACAAATCTAGCGGGATATTTTTCCTGTTTTGTTTCCTGTCTTGTTTTGGGATGATGATGATCACTCTGGGGTTATAGACTGGGGTCCATCACAGGGGACTGGACAGAGAACCGGGACTCAGAAAAAAGAACAAAACACATGGAAACAAACTGTACATTTTTTTAAAGTGTAAAAGAACAAACTGGTATTTGTAAATATTATGTTTATGGTTTGGTTTATGAGTGAAGGGCCAAATTATTCCTTTGTAACAACAGGTGCAAATTCAGACAGCTGATTTAAGCTGTTGTTGTTTGATTCTCTTTCATTTCTTAGATTTAAGGTCAAAGTGCAACACGTTATGGGCACATGTAGACAGTTATTAACATACATGAATGATCTGTGAATGAAAACTACATCTAAAATCATAGCATGGTTGAGTTCAACATAAATAGCGGTAGGGACGGGGATATGGCTCAGGGTTCTCTAGGGTAGAAGGAACATACTGTACGTGGGTGGGGTTCTGGGGGAGGTCGGCATTACTTGCACATTTTGTCAATTGCCACATCAATCATGAAGACAGCTTTTGTCTGGAATGGCAATTCATTTAAGATGAGTCCTTTTGCATCTGTTATGTGGCCAATGATAAGAGCTGCATAGATAGCAGATTTAGAGAGAATATGGATACAGAGAGAGAGAAAACGGGAAAGTGATAGGGAGAGAGAGTAAAAGGACATAAAGAGGGAGGCAGTGATAGGGGTAGAGATAGTCATGGTTTGAAACTGTGCTCAACCCAAACCTACAAAACAAGAACTTGAATCTTGATGGTGGTGCTGTTGGTAATTGTTAGTGACACTCACTGTCCTGAGAAGTGACATAGTATTACCCCATAGCTTAGAACAGGTACAGTATGTTGTCAACTCCTTTGTACTCTTTAGTCTTGTTTCAGACTGATGGTTGTGGTTGCTTTGCTATCCTTTACTATTTTGTCTGCCATGCACACACTGTTTAAGTCATTTTCTGGAATATCAGCTCACCTGTTTGCTGTCCGTTTGAGATGCCCATGTTTCCAAAAAGAACAAGTTAAAAAAGACGGTATTTTTCTAAAAAAATATATATGACTGAAATTTGGAAACTGGGGATATTACAGCCAACAGACTCTGGAAGCACACGCTCACCCGTTTACACGGTGACACTAAAGTCTGGCGTTGGTTCAATGTTACAAACAAAAAAACATTACAAGGATGCAAATCTCTACTTTTCAAGGTTCGCGCTTGGTTGCCCAAAAAGACTTGCAACTGTTTGTGTCTGTTTTCATTTAGTCTGGAATCAGTAACCTACTGGAGGATTGAGACACTGTAAAGGAAGCATAACGAACGGGTTTAAAGAATGAAGTTAATATTTCATATAGAGGCTATGGTACACTGTATGTTGTGTCTGAACTGGAGAACATTAAAAAGATATTCTTAAACAAATTATCATATTTGCCTCTATTGTCTATTAACACACAACATCCAATTATTTATTATCGCTAATCTGTGATTGCTTGCTGATCTGATTAATGATTACCCATGTTGACATTATTGATGTACTATGGTTGGTATTCTTTTTCTTTTTGGGGGGTGAAAATTAGTAGGTCTATATACACAAATATAAGATGATTTAATGATGTATTTTTATAGCGATAGAGCCGGTACTTTTCTTTGTATAACAGGGGCATAAGTAGGGCACTGAAGCCAAGGTCTATCCAGCAGAGGGCAGCAGAGTCCAGAACGGTCTCCTCCAGGAACTGATCTCATTCTCAGACTCAGTGCTCTGCCTGTTGTGTGTGCTGCCTGGTGGGGAAATACAATGTCTACTCTGACCCCAAAGACAGGGTAAGCCGGAGGGAGGGGCACACAGACAGACCGAGTGCAGAGAGCACACAGTGAAAAGTCTGAATTATAACAGTACTGACAAGCATATTACATGAACACACAAACACTGACTACAGTATGTTAAATCTGAGCATCAATCATCAAATATGGTTCAAAGACTTCAAAGGACACACTCGTATATGAAAATAGAGATTTATATTACATAAGTTATACAAAAACACATTTTAAGACTATGTATAAATAAAATGAAAAATCTAATCTTTGGATTTAGGACTTTATAGATCATCTTCTCATATGATCTGTACCCACTGGACACAAACTGGTTGAATCAATGTTATTTCCACGTCATTTCAATGAAATTAGGTTGAACCAATGTGGAATAGACATTGAATTGACGTCTGTGCCCAGTGGGTACTGTCTGTAGCTTTTTCCGCTGCATGCATCAGAGCTCATTGGCGGTACTGGTAGGTAGTACTAGGAACCGATGAGGTCAATGAGTTGTAGAAGTCCCGTTTTTTCTCTCTCACTCATTCATGTTGTTTTCTCATCAGTTCCACCCACATCAACTGACTTTCGCAGCAGTTTCTATCCAGTCAACAATCACCTTGTCTACGCATTCCATACTTGAAGTCCATTCAGAGATTTCAGTAGAGGTCCAACGACCTCATCCCCTCTCTCTAAACAACGGTCCAATAACAGCCTCTGCCTTCAGGGAAAGCTCTAATCACGTGCTGTTCTGTTGACAGGCAGGTGCGTTGGTGAGCAGCAGGCGAACCTTTCCTCGTAGGAAGTTGGTGTGGACACGGAGCAGCTCGGATAGGGACGACACCTTCCTGGTCGCTGAGTCACCTACTGCTGGCACTGGAGAGAGGGACAGGTCCTGTTCAATGGATGAGAGGAAGAACAAGGCTTAACATACAACCCTAAAAAGAAAGCACCACTCATCTGTTCTGTCTATTCCAGGTTTTCTTCCCGACCCGCTACTCCATGCCAAACGGTATGCAGCCAAATAAAAGCCCCATTCTGATCCCTTTCCATAACTCCCACTGCTATGTCTGGCCTGCTCAATACCATCTCAGTCACTGAACTGCCCTACACTGAAAATTCACAGGCTTCTGACAGAGAAGCAAACAAAGTACAGCAGGCAGGTGGTGGCATGCTGAGGGGAGAGGAACGTCTGACTGACTGTACCCACGGTCCATGATCATTCCAAGAACACCTATCTATTCCCAACTAGGCTCTCTGCTGGGGTGGTACAGTATGTGCACACTGAGGCACATCTGATAAATAGGGACAGGAGTTTTTCCCTGGTCAGGTGATCAGACCAGGAACATCTCCTGGTCTTACATAACAAACTGTTTACATTTTAGTCATTTAGCAAACACTCTTACAGCAATGAGTGCATACTTTTTCATACTGGTCACCCATGGGAATCAAACCCACAACCCTGGCATTCCAAGCACCATGCTCTACCAACCGAGCCATACGGGACCACTGTTCACATCACAGTCCCATCCACTCAGACAGACCACTGGTCATTCTGTAGACGAGACACTCACACTCCTAAGTGAGTCACCTGGATGTGGAGGCTGCGCAGCACCTGGCTCAGGCTGTGGATGTTGCTCTTGTTGTTGTCGATGAGGCTCTGCACGGCAGCACGGCTCACTGACTCCCTCACAGCACCCAGGGCCTGGCCTAACAGAGACAGCCCCGACTGGACCTCCAGAGCCTGCTCCCCAGTCTGGGAATACACACACAAATGACGCATTACATACACACATTACATAAACACGTACGCTAAAACAAAACTCACTGAATGTGTCATTATACAGTGGGGGAAAAAAGTATTTAGTCAGCCACCAATTGTGCAAGTTCTCCCACTTAAAAAGATGAGAGAGGCCTGTAATTTTCATCATAGGTACACGTCATAGGTACACGACAGACAAAATGAGAAAAAAAAATCCAGAAAATCACATTGTAGGATTTTTAATGAATTTATTTGCAAATTATGGTGGAAAATAAGTATTTGGTCAATAACAAAAGTTTCTCAATACTTTGTTATATACCCTTTGTTGGCAATGACACAGGTCAAACGTTTTCTGTAAGTCTTCATAAGGTTTTCACACACTGTTGCTGGTATTTTGGCCCATTCCTCCATGCAGATCTCCTCTAGAGCAGTGATGTTTTGGGGCTGTCGCTGGGCAACACGGACTTTCAACTCCCTCCAAAGATTTTCTATGGGGTTGAGATCTGGAGACTGGCTAGGCCACTCCAGGACCTTGAAATGCTTCTTACGAAGCCACTCCTTCGTTGCCCGGGCGGTGTGTTTGGGATCATTGTCATGCTGAAAGACCCAGCCACGTTTCATCTTCAATGCCCTTGCTGATGGAAGGAGGTTTTCACTCAAAATCTCACGATACATGGCCCCATTCATTCTTTCCTTTACACGGATCAGTCGTCCTGGTCCCTTTGCAGAAAAACAGCCCCAAAGCATGATGTTTCCACCCCCATGCTTCACAGTAGGTATGGTGTTCTTTGGATGCAACTCAGCATTCTTTGTCCTCCAAACACGACGAGTTGAGTTTTTAACAAAAAGTTATATTTTGGTTTCATCTGACATTCTCCCAATCCTCTTCTGAATCATCCAAATGCACTCTAGCAAACTTCAAACGGGCCTGGACATGTACTGGCTTAAGCAGGGGGACACGTCTGGCACTGCAGGATTTGAGTCCCTGGCGGCGTAGGCTTTGTTACTTTGGTCCCAGCTCTCTGCAGGTCATTCACTAGGTCCCCCCGTGTGGTTCTGGGATTTTTGCTCACCGTTCTTGTGATCATTTTGACCCCACGGGGTGAGATCTTGCGTGGAGCCCCAGATCGAGGGAGATTATCAGTGGTCTTGTATGTCTTCCATTTCCTAATAATTGCTCCCACAGTTGATTTCTTCAAACCAAGCTGCTTACCTATTGCAGATTCAGTCTTCCCAGCCTGGTGCAGGTCTACAATTTTGTTTCTGGTGTCCTTTGACAGCTCTTTGGTCTTGGTCATAGTGGAGTTTGGAGTGTGACTGTTTGAGGTTGTGGACAGGTGTCTTTTATACTGATAACAAGTTCAAACAGGTGCCATTAATACAGGTAACGAGTGGAGGACAGAGGAGCCTCTTAAAGAAGAAGTTACAGGTCTGTGAGAGCCAGAAATCTTGCTTGTTTGTAGGTGACCAAATACTTATTTTCCACCATAATTTGCAAATAAATTCATAAAAAATCCTACAATGTGATTTTCTGGATTTTTTTTTCTCAATTTGTCTGTCATAGTTGACGTGTACCTATGATGAAAATTACAGGCCTCTCTCATCTTTTTAAGTGGGAGAACTTGCACAATTGGTGGCTGACTAAATACTTTTTTCCCCACTGTACATTATCATTATATAGCAAAAGAAGGCTGCACATTAGGGCACATGTACTCCAGTATAAATGGGTACACTGTACAGAAAGAAATGTATTGGCAGAGAGAGCTCAATGGACTCAATGAAAATTCATTTATGACTTCCCCTTTATTCAGATTACCACCTCTCACTTTCAGTTATTTGAAAATGAAATAATCTCCAAAATATCGCTATTTTTAAAACAAGCCATTGAAAGATGGTTGCAATTTCCGTTTAATCCACCAGAAAAGACAGAACAAATATTACAACAAATATTATGGTTAAACTCAAATATACTAATTGATTTTTTTAAATGTAATTTTGGGAAAAAATGTTTAAAAACTGTATAATCTTTGTAAATTATATCATAAAAAGGACTGGTGGAGTTATGTCACACATGCAGCTAACAAAAATATATGGAAATGTCTGCTCTATCCAAAATTACAACCAACTAATTGCAGCACTACTGCAAAAATGGAAAAGGCAAGTGGAAGGGGGAAAAAGTAAGGAACTTGTCTGTCGGCCCTGCATTAAGACCAAAATTGGTTAAAGAAAAATGTGATAATTAAAAAAGTATACGAGTTTAATTTAAGGACCAAAAAATTGACAGCTGTGCCATACAGATTGCAAAATACTTTCAGTTTTCCCATTTAAATTATTATACAAAATTCTTGCAACCAATAGAATGTTATATACAGTCATAGTCAATCGATTAATAATATACTAATACCCTTAGCAAAAAATTTTATCTTTAATTTACAATCTGTATAAACTATGAGAATAGAAAGATTCAGAACTTTTGTGAAATATCACAGCACAGTTGAAAAATATATGGCAAATAGAAATCAAAAATTGATGGTGTTCATAGATAGATGGGAGGGGTTGAGGGGAGCTGAAGGATGGGACAAAAAAACAAACAAAAGATAACTAATGTAAAATATACTGTGTCCGTAAAATGTATATAGTATGTATAAACTGGAAGTAGAAGCCTAAGTGTTGATGGCCATTAGTTTACTCCAATTAGGGGAGGGGTGGTGGGGTTAGGGGTGAATAATAAAGGAAAATATATATGCTCGTCGAACATCTCATTCCAAAATCATGGGCATTAATATGGAGTTGGTCCCCCCTTTGCTGCTATAACAGCCTCCACTCTTCTGGGAAGGCTGTCCACTAGATGTTGGAACATTGCTGCAGGGACTTGCTTCCATTCAGCCACAAGAGCATTAGTGAGGTCAGGCACTGCTCGCAGTCGGCGTTCCAATTCATCCCAAAGGTGTTCGATGGGGTTGAGGTCAGGGCTCTGTGCAGACCAGTCAAGTTCTTCCACACCGATCTCGACAAACCATTTCCATATGGACCTCGCTTTGTGCATGGGGGCATTGTCATGCTGAAACAGGAAAGGGCCTTCCCCAAACTGTTGCCACAAAGTTGGAAGCACAGAATCGTCTAGAATGTCATTGTATGCTGTACCGTTAAGATTTCCCTTCACTGGAACTAAGGGGCCTAGCCCGAACCATGAAACACAGCCCCAGACCATTATTCCTCCTCCACCAAACTGTACAGTTGGCACTATGCATTTGGGCAGGAAGCGTTCTCCTGGCATCCACCAAACCCAGATTCGTCCATCGGACTGCCAGATGGTGAAGCGTGATTCATCAATCCAGAGAACTCATTTCCACTGATCCAGAGTCCAATGGCGGCGAGCTTTACAAAATGACGGAAATTGCCAAATCAACTCATTTGAAGGGGTGTCCACATACTTTTGTATATATAATGTATATGGGGGATTGGAAATGATGCAGACAATTACATTGATAGAAGCCACAATCTATCTGCAATATTAAAGCTGATCTACCCCCTAAAAATTAATAAAAAAGTTAATACAGGACACATAGATCCGGTCATCAGACTGACCAGGTGAAAGCTACGATCCCTTATTGATGTCAGATGAAGGGGAGGAGACAGGTTAAAGAAGGATTTTTAAACCTTGAGACATGGATTGTGTATGTGTGCCATTCAGAGGGTGAATGGGCAAGACAAAAGATTGAACCGCAGACCACGTGTATGGCGTTGTGTGAGTAAGAAGTTTGCTGATGTCAACGTTGTGAACAGAGTGCCCCGTGGTGGCGGTGGGGTTGCAACGCTGCTGGGTTTTTCACGGTCAACAGTTTCCATGTTTATCAAGAATGGTCCACCACCCAAAGGACATCCAGCCAAACTTGACACAACTGTGGGAAGCATTGGAGTCAACATGGGCCAGCATCCCTGTGGAACGCTTTCGACACCTTGTAGAGTCCATGCCCCGATGAATTGAGGTTATTCTGAGGACAACGGGGGGTGCAGCTGAATATTAGGAAGGTGTTCTTAATGTTTTGTACAATCAGTGTAGAGAAACCAGAGGAAATGGGCCAAACTCTTCTCTCTATACTATATGTGCTATTCATGTACAGTGGCTTGCGAAAGTATTAATCTCCCTTTGCATTCTTCCTATTTTGCTGCCTTACAACCTGGAATAAAAATGGATTTCTGGGGGGTTTGTATCGTTTGATTTACACAACATGCCTACCACTTTGAAGATGCAAAATATGTTTTTTTGTGAAACAAACAAGAAATAAGAAAAAAAAAACAGAAAACTTGAGCGTGCATAACTATTCACCCCCCCCCCCCCCCCAAAGTCAATACTTTGTAGAGCAACCTTTGCAGCAATTACAGCTGCAAGTTACAGCTGCAAGTCTCTTGGGGTATGTCTCTATAAGCTTGGCCACAACTAGCCACTGGGATTTTGCCCAATCTTCAAGGCAAAACTGCTCCAGCTCCTTCAAACTGGATGAGTTCCACTGGTATACAGCAATCTTTAAGTCATACCACAGATTCTCCATTGGATTGAGGTCTGGGATTTGACTAGGCCATCCCAAGACATTTAAGTGTTTCCCCTTAAACCACTCGAAACAGGTTTCCCTCAAGAATTTCTCTTTATTTAGCGCCATCCATCATTTCTTCAATTCTGACCAGTTTCCCAGTCCCTGCCGATGAAAAACATCCCCACAGCATGATGCTGCCACCACCATGCTTCACTATGGGGATGGTGTTTTCGGGGTGATGAGAGGTGTTGGGTTTGCGCCTGTCACGATCGTTGAGAGACAGGTCAGACTAAGGTGCAGCGTGAAAAGCGTACATGTTTATTCACCCAATAAACATACCAAAACAAGCAACAACGTAACGTGAAGTCCTCAGGCTATACACACACAAGCCTACACGGAACAAGATCCCACAATAAACAGTAGGCAATAGGCTACTTAAGTATGATCCCCAATCAGAGACAATGAGCGACAGCTGCCTCTGATTGGGAATCATACCCGGCCAGACATAGAAATAGAAAAACTAGAACATAAACATAGAATATATAACATAGAAACTCACGCCCTGACCAAACCAACTAAAGACAACAGGCCTCTCAAGGCCAGGGCGTGACAGCGCCAGACATAGCGTTTTCCTTGATGGCCAAAAATCTCAATTTTAGTCTCATCTGACCAGAGTACCTTCTTCAATATGTTTGGGGAGTCTCCCACATGCCTTTTGGCGAACATCAAAACGTGTTTGGTTATTTTTTTCTTTAAGCAATGGCTTTTTTCTGGCCACTCTTCCATAAAGCCCAGCTCTGTGGAGTGTACGGCTTACAGTGGTCCTATGGACAGATACTCCAATCTCCGCTGTGGAGCGTTGCAGATCCTTCAGGGTTATCTATGGTCTCTTTGTTGCCTCTCTGATTAATGCCCTCCTTGCCTGGTCCGTGAGTTTTGGTGGGCGGCCCTCTCTTGGCAGGTTTGTTGTGGTGCCATATTCTTTCTTTTTTATAATGGATTTAATGGTGCTTCGTGGGATGTTCAAAGTTTCTGATATGTTTTCATAACCCAACCCTGATCTGTACTTCTCCACAACTTTGTCCCTGACCTGTTTGGAGAGCTCCTTGGTCTTCATGGTGCCGCTTGCTTGGTGGTGCCCCTTGCTTAGTGGTGTTGCAGACTCTGGGGCCTTTCAGAACAGGTGTATATATACTGAGATCATGTGACAGATCATGTGACACTTAGATTGCACACAGGTGGAATTTATTTAACTAATTATGTGACTTCTGAAGGTAATTGGTTACACCTGATCTCATTTAGGGGCTTCATAGCAAAGGGGGTGAATAAATATGCACGCACCACTTTTCCATTATTTATTTTGTATAATTTTTTGAAAGAAGTTTTATTTTATTTTTTCGCTTCACAAATTTGGACTATTTTGTGTATGTCCATTACATGAAATCCAAATAAAAAAACATTTAAATTACAGGTTGTTATGCAACAAAATGGGAAAAACGCCAAGGGGGATTAATACTTTTGCAAGGCACTGTACAGTAGATATGGAACTGATAGACAGGTACTCACATCCTTTGTCTCCAAGACCACAAAGTCAACGTTTGTCAGAGGAACCACAAATGTGCCTGTCATGGCGCAACCTCGCTGCGTGGGGGAAGGCAATACAGATTGACAGGGTTAGAGCAAGATCAGACACACTAATAAAGCGGAATTGTTTCTGTACATAATACACTCTAATAATATCATCATCCATTTCACTTCACTGTGACATTTTCCAGACATGTAAAAGTTGCCCAGGTCCATCTAGTGGTGGTTAGGCCCAGTCAGTCAGTGTCTCACCAGAGCGGTCTCTGTGTCACGGGCCTCCATGATGAAGCGGTCCAGAACGCGGGGGTCACAGATGGGCCTGACAGGAGAAGGGAGGCCTCGTCCTGCCCACTGGAGTACTATTAGCAGTACCACCACCAGCCCTGGGGGAACAACACACATCATGGTGTCTGAGCGCAGTTATAGATGGGCAGCAATTCCAGCTATACATAAAAGAGAGTCATAACAGACAGTTATGTCAACCAGTTCCAGAGAACAGAGGATGTCAGCTAACAAAATCCCTTGAGCAGATTTACTGGAAATACTGTACAGTAACTGACTGTCAAATGTTTGGCTGTCCAAACAGTTCTGAATTTAGTTTAGATCGTTTCTATTTTGCTTTCTAATGCAAGAACTCATTTGAAGGGTAGATTGTCCTGATAGTCCTACAGAAGTTGGAGTGACAATAGATGTTACATACTTTACGCACCATAGAGGTCGGAGCGGGTATAGCTCCATTCCTTACCCTTGGACTACATTAGCCCTAGTTCATGTCATTTTCACTTTGGAAGAGTGGGGATGGAGTGCCATCTGAAACCATGCAGTGCACCTCGCCATACTTTTTTGTGTGTTTTTGTTGGGAGGTAGATCAGCTTTAATATTGCAGATAGATTGTAGCTTCCATCAATGTAATTGTCTCCATCCTTTCCATCCCCATATATATATTTTTGTAACTATATATATATATATATATATATATATATATACAGTACAAGTCAAAGGTTTGGACACACCTACTCATTCAAGGGTTTTACTTTATTTTTACTATTTTCTACATTGTAGAATAATAGTGAATACATCAAAACTATGAAATAACACATATGGAATCATGTAGTAACCAAAAAAGTGTTTAACAAATCAAAATATAATTTATATTTGAGATTCTTCAAATAGCCTTGATGACAGCTTTGCACACTCTTGGCATTCTCTCAACCAGCTTCACCTGGAATGCTTTTCCAACAGTCTTGAAGGAGTTCCCACATATGCTGAGCACTTGTTGACTGGTTTTCCTTCACTCTGCCGTCCGACTCATCCCAAACCATCTCAATTGGGTTAAGATCGGGGGATTGTGGAGGCCAGGTCATCTGATGCAGCACTCCATCACTCTCCTTCTTGGTAAAATAGCCCTAACACAGCCTGGAGGTGTGTTGGGTCATTGTCCTGATGAAAAACAGACAGTCCCACTAAGCCCAAACCAGATGGGATGGCGTATCGCTGCAGAATGCTGTGGTAGCCATGCTGGTTAAGTGTGCCTTGAATTCTAAATAAATCACAGACAGTTCCATTCCTGTGGCAGTCCTCATGAGAGCCAGTTTCATCATAGCGCGTCATGGTTTTTGCCACAGCACTTGAAGAAAATTTCAAAGTTCTTGAAATGTTCCGTATTGACTGACCTTCATGTCTTAAAGTAATGATGGACTGTCATTTCTCTTTGCTTATTTGAGCTGTTCTTGCCATAATATAGACTTGGTCTTGTACCAAATAGGGCTATCTTCTGTATACCACCCCTAAACTCTAATGCATTTGAGCCACAACTGATTGGCTCAACCGCATTAAGAAGGAAAGGAATTCCACAAATTAACTTTTAACAAGGCACACCTGTTAATTGAAATGCATTCCAGGTGACTACCTCATGAAGCTGGTTGAAAGAATGCCAAGAGTGTGCAAAGCTGTCATCAAGGCAAAGGGTGACTATTTGAAGAATCTCAAATATAAAATATATTTTGATTTGTTTAACCCTTTTTTGGTTACAACATGATTCCATATGTGTTATTTTATAGTTTTAATGTCTTCACTATTCTAAAATGTAGAAAATAGTAAAAATAAAGATAAACCCTTGAATGAGTAGGTGTGTCCAAACTTTTGACTGGAACTGTACATATAAAAACAAAATACATACAGTGCCTTCGGAAGGTATTCAGACCACTTGACTTTTTCCACATTTTGTTACGTTACAGCCTTATTCAGAAATGGATTTAAAAAATAAAAATAATCCTCAGCAATCTACATTTACATTTTAGTCATTTAGCAGACGCTCTTATCCAGAGCGACTTACATGAGCAATTAGGGTTAAGTGCCTTGCTCAAGGGCACATTGACAGATTTTTCACCTAGTCGGCCCAGGGATTAGAAACAGCGACCTTTCGGTTACTGCCACAACACTCTTAACCACTAAGCTATCTACACACAATACCCCATAATGACAAAGCAAAAACAGTTAAGACATTTTAGCAAATGTATTAAAAATGTAAAACAGAAATACCTTACTTACATAAGTATTCAGACCCTTTGCAATGAAACTCAAAATTGAGCTCAGGTGCATCCTGTTTCCATTGATCATCCTTGAGATATTTTGTACAACTTGATTGGAGTCCACCTGTAAATTCAATTGATTGGACATGATTTGGAAGGCACACACCTGTATATATAAGGTCCCACGCTTGAAAGTGCATGTCAGAGCAAAAACCAAGCCATGAGGTCGAAGGAATTGTACGTAGAGCTCCGAGAAAGGATCGTGTCGAAGCACAGATCTGGGGAAGGGTACCAAAAAATGTCTGCAGCATTGAAGGTCCCCAAGAACACAGTGGCCTCCATCATTCTTAAATGGAATAAGTTTAAAACCACCAAGGCTCTTCCTAGAGCTGGCCGCCCGGCCAAACTGAGCAATCGGGGGAGAAGGGCCTTGGTCAGGGAGGTGACCAAGAACCCGATGGTCATTCTGACAGTACTCTAGAGTTCCTCTGTGGAGATGGGAGAAACTTCCAGAAGGACAACCATCTCTGCAGCACTCCCCCAATCAGGCCTTTATGGTAGAGTGGCCAGACAGAAGCCACTCCTCAGTCAAAGGCACATGACAGCCTGCTTGGAGATTACCAAAAGGCACCTAATGACTCTCAGACCATGAGAAACAAGATTCTCTGGTCTGATGAAACCAAGATTGAACTCTTTGTCCTGAATGCCAAAGTGTCACGTCTGGAGGAAACCTGGCACCATCCCTATGGTGAAGCATGGTGGTGGCAGCATCATGCTGTGGGGATGTTTTTCAGGCGACAGGGACTGGGAGACTAGTCAGGATCGAGGCAATGATGAACAGAGCAAAGTACAGAGAGATCCTTGATGAAAATCTGCTCCAGTGCGCTCAGGACCTCAGACTGGGGCAAAGGTTTACATTCCAACAGGACAACGACCCTAAGCACACAGCTAAGACAACGCAGGAGTGGCTCCGGGACAAGTCTCTGAATGTCCTTGAGTGGCCCAGCCAGAGCCCAGACTTGAACAAGGTCGAACAACTCTGGAGAGACCTTAAAATAGCTGTGCAGCAACGATCCCCATCCAACCTGATAGAGCTTGAGAGGATCTGCAGAGAAGAATGGGAGAAACTCCCCAAATACTGGTGTGCCAAGCTTGTAGCATCATACCCAAGAAGATTCGATGCTGTAATCGCTGCCAAAGGTGCTTCAACAAAGAACTGAGTAAAGGGTCTGAATACTTATGTAAATGTGATATTTCCGTTTTTATTTGTAATACATTTCCAAAAATGTCTAAAAAACTATTTTTGCTTTGTCCTTACGGGGTATTGTATGTAGATTGATGAGGAAAATAAACAATTTTATCAATTTTAGAATAAGGATGTAACATGACAAAATGTGGAAAAAGTCAAGGGGCCTGAATACTTTCCAAAGGTACTGTATATGCATATATAATTTTTAAAATATATTTTCCTTCACTATGTTCCCCTAACCCTACCAGATAAAAAATTTTGCTAACAGTATTATTAGATTATTTTCAGAGTTAGTTCCATGTAAATGTTGCAATTATTCAGCCATTCCTGAACCTGCGACCAAAAACAAGCTACATATGGACAGTACCAAACCAAACGATCTAATGATTCTGTCTCTTCGCAGCAAAATCTGTAGAGCTGGGATGGTTGTATCCCTCATATATATAACATTCTATTGGTTGCAAGAATTTTGTATAATAATTTAAATTGGAAAATTCAACGTTTTGAATCCGGCATCGTTTTGTGTATCAGCTCATAAACCATGTGCCATGTAATCGGTACATCGAAAATCTCTTCCCAACTATTTTGCAATCTGTATGGCACAGCTGTCAATTCTTTGGTCCTTAAATTAAACTGGTACAGTGGGGAAAAAAAGTATTTAGTCAGCCACCAATTGTGCAAGTTCTCCCACTTAAAAAGATGAGAGAGGCCTGTAATTTTCATCATATGTACACGTCAACTATGACAGACAAAATGAGAAAAAAATTCCAGAAAATAACATTGTAGGATTTTTTATGAATTTATTTGCAAATTATGGTGGAAAATAAGTATTTGGTCAATAACAAAAGTTTCTCAATACTTTGTTATATACCCTTTGTTGGCAATGACACAGGTCAAACGTTTTCTGTAAGTCTTCACAAGGTTTTCACACACTGTTGCTGGTATTTTGGCCCATTCCTCCATGCAGATCTCCTCTAGAGCAGTGATGTTTTGGGGCTGTCGCTGGGCAACACAGACTTTCAACTCCCTCCAAAGATTTTCTATGGGGTTGAGATCTGGAGACTGGCTAGGCCACTCCAGGACCTTGAAATGCTTCTTACGAAGCCACTCCTTCGTTGCCTCGGCGGTGTGTTTGGGATCATTGTCATGCTGAAAGACCCAGCCACATTTCATCTTCAATGCCCTTGCTGATGGAAGGAGGTTTTCACTCAAAATCTCACGATACATGGCCCCATTCATTCTTTCCTTTACACGGATCAGTCGTCCTGGTCCCTTTGCAGAAAAACAGCCCCAAAGCATGATGTTTCCACCCCCATGCTTCACAGTAGGTATGGTGTTCTTTGGATGCAACTCAACATTCTTTGTCCTCCAAACACGACGAGTTGAGTTTTTACCAAAAAGTTATATTTTGGTTTCATCTGACCATATGACATTCTCCCAATCCTCTTCTGGATCATCCAAATGCACTCTAGCAAACTTCAAACGGGCCTGGACATGTACTGGCTTAAGCAGGGGGACACGTCTGGCACTGCAGGATTTGAGTCCCTGGCAGCGTAGTGTGTTACTGATGGTAGGCTTTGTTACTTTGGTCCCAGCTCTCTGCAGGTCATTCACTAGGTCCCCCCGTGTGGTTCTGGGATTTTTGCTCACCGTTCTTGTGATCATTTTGACCCCACGGGGTGAGATCTTGCGTGGAGCCCCAGATCGAGGGAGATTATCAGTGGTCTTGTATGTCTTCCATTTCCTAATAATTGCTCCCACAGTTGATTTCTTCAAACCAAGCTGCTTACCTATTGCAGATTCAGTCTTCCCAGCCTGGTGCAGGTCTACAATTTTGTTTCTGGTGTCCTTTGACAGCTCTTTGGTCTTGGTCATAGTGGAGTTTGGAGTGTGACTGTTTGAGGTTGTGGACAGGTGTCTTTTATACTGATAACAAGTTCAAACAGGTGCCATTAATACAGGTAACGAGTGGAGGACAGAGGAGCCTCTTAAAGAAGAAGTTACAGGTCTGTGAGAGCCAGAAATCTTGCTTGTTTGTAGGTGACCAAATACTTATTTTCCACCATAATTTGCAAATAAATTCATTAAAAATCCTACAATGTGATTTTCTGGATATTCTTTCCTAAATTTGTCTGTCATAGTTGACGTATACCTATGATGAAAATTACAGGCCTCTCTCATCTTTTTAAGTGGGAGAACTTGCACAATTTGTGGCTGACTAAATACTTTTTTTCCCCACTGTATACTTTTTTATTCATCACTATTTTCTTTAACCAATGTTTGTCTTTAATGCAGGGACGACATGACAAGTTCCTTACTTTTCCCCCCTTCCACTTGCCTTTTTTGCGGTAATGCTGCAATTAGTTGGTTGTAATTTTGGGTAGAGCATACATTTCCATATATTCTTGTTAGCTGCATGTGTAACATAACTCCAGCAGTCCTATTTATGATATCATTTACAAAGATTATACCGTTTTTAAACATTTCTTCCAAAGACATATCTTTTTTTAAATCAATTAGTATATTTGAGTTTAACCATAATATTTGTTCTGTCTTTTCTGGTGGATTAAACTGAAATTGCAACCAACTTTCTATGGCTTGTTTTAAAAATAGCAATATTTTGGTGATGATTTCATTTTCAAATAACCGAAAGTGAGAGGTGGTAATCTGAATAAAGGGGAAAGGGCCATTCTTGAACAAGGGGTGAGACATTCTTACTAATCTGCTAGGGAACCAGTTCGAATTTAAGTATAACTTTTGTATGACTGAAGCCTTTAGTGAGAGGTCTAATGCTTTAATATTTAATCATTTCTGCCCTCTGAATTTATGTTCATGATATAAATAGGACCTTTTAATTTTGTCTGGCTTGCCGTTCCAAATAAAATGGAATATTTCTTGCTCATATAATTTTTTAAAACACGTCATGAGGTGTAGGCAAGGCCATAAGCAAATAGGTAAACTGGGATATGACTAAACATTTAATCAGGGTGATTTTTCCACAAATAGACAGGTATTTTCCTTTCCATGGTAGCAAGATCGTATCTATTTTTGCTAACTTCTTATTAAAATGTATTGCAGTGAGATCATTTCTTTCTTTCGGGACATGAATACAGAGTATGTCCACATCACTGTTAGACCATTTTATTGTTAAATTACATGGTAATGTAAAGGTTATATTATTTTGTGATCCAATATGTAATATAGTACACTTATCATAATTTGGTTGTAATCCAGAGAGGTTAAAAAAGTATCTAGATCCTCTATGAGGCTGTGGAGGGATCAAAATTGTGTATTTAAAAGAAAACATGAATCATCAGTGTACAATGACACCGTTATGTTTAAGCCCTGGATTTCTAGCCCCTTGATATTATTGTTAGATCTAATTTAATAGCTAACATTTCGATGGCCATAATAAATAGAACTGCCGATAGTGGACAACCTTGTTTTACTCCTCTTGACAGTTTAATACTTTCTGAGAAGTAGCCATTATTTAATATTTTACACCTACGGTTAATATACATAATTTTAACCCATTGTATAATACATAATTTTAACCCATTGTATAAGAGATTCTCCAAAATTGAAATATTCCAGGCATTTATAAATAACTTCCAGTCGTACTTTATCATCATACTTTTTGATGATAGTTCGGCAGCCTCTGCCGCTCTTTCGGCGTGGTGCGGGTGAAGCACGCCTCGGTTTCATGCAGTGATGCATATTAATATACACTATATATACAAAAGTATGTTGACACCCCTTCAAATTAGTGGATTCGGCAATTTCAGCCACACCCGTTGCTGACAGGTGTATAAAACCGAGCACACAGCCATGCAATCTCCATAGACAAACATTGGCAGTTTAATGGCCTTACTGAAGAGCTCAGTGACTTTCAACATGGCACCGTGATAGGATGGTGGAAAACGTGGAAACGTCTAGGAGCAACAACAGCTGAAGCCGCGAAGTGGTAGGCCACACAAACTCACAGAACGGGACCGCCAAGTGCTGAAGCGCGTAAAAATCGTCTATCCTCGGTTGCAAAACTCACTACTGAGTTCCAAACTGCCTCTGAAAGCAACATCAGCACAAGAACTGTTCGTCGGGAGCTTCATGAAATGGGTTTCCATGGCCGAGCAGCCGCACACAAGCCTAAGATCTCCATGCGCAATGCCAAGTGTCAGCTGGAGTGGTGTAAAGCTCGCTGCCATTGGACTCTGGGGCAGTGGAAACGCGTTCTCTGGAGTGATGAATCACGCTACACCATCTGGCAGTCTGACGGATGAATATGGGTTTGGTGGATGCCAGGAGTACGCTACCTGCCAGAATGCATAGTGCCAACTGTAAAGTTTGGTGGAGGAGGAATAATGGTCTGGGGCTGTGTTTCATGGTTCGGCCTAGGCCCCTTAGTTCCAGTGAAGGGAAATCTTAACGCTACAGCACACAATGACATTCTAGACGATTCTGTGCTTCCAACTTTGTGGCCACAGTTTGGGGAAGGCCCTTTCCTGTTTCAGCATGACAATGCCGCTGTGCACAAAGCGAGGTCCATACAAAATTTGTTAGTCGAGATCGGTGTGGAAGAACTTGACTGGTCTGCACTGAGCCCTGACCTCAACCGCATCGTACACCTTTGGGATGAACTGGAATGCCGACTGCGAGCCTAATCGGCCGACCTCACTAATGCTCTTGTGGCTGAATGGAAGCAAGTCCCTGCCGCAATGTTCGAACATCTAGTGGAAAGCCTTCCCAGAAGAGTGGAGGCTGTTATAGCAACAAATGGGGGCCCAACTCCATATTAATGCCCATGATTTTGTAATGAGATGTTTGACGAGCAGGTGTCCACATACTTATGGTCATGTAGTATATGTTAATTGCATGCAAATAAAGTTGCTTCCTACCACATACACAACGGAAGTACAATCATGGCCTCTGAGTGTGCAAAGCTGTCATCAAGGCAAATGGTGCCTATTTTAAGAATCTCAAATATAAAATATATTCTGATCTGTTTAACGCCTTTTTTGGTTACTACATGATTCCATATGTGTTATTTCATAGTTTTGATGTCTTCACTATTATTCTACAATGTAAAAAATAGCAAAAAATAAAGAAAATCCCTTGAATGAGTAGGTGTGTCCAAACTTTTGACTGGTAGTGTATATGCAGTCAAAGTAAAGACAAATCTATTTTCCCATTCATAAAGAATTTATAGATAAGCACTTCATAGTAATTAACTGTGCAGTTTGCCACTCTGATCTATAACACCAACATTTAAAGGTCTATTCTATATAGTCAATGTACTGTCATTTCTATTTTCTATTTTCCCATTAATAAAGCATTTATAAACATGCCTCACTTATCAAAAAGAATATCAAATAAAATAAAATGTTACTTGCCACATGCGCCGAATACAACAGGTGTAGACCTTACAGTGATATACTTACTTACAAGCCCTTAACCAACAATGCAGTTTTAAGAAAAAAAGTGTTAAGTAAAAAATAGATCAGTAAAAAATTAAAAATTAAAATAATTAAAGTGCAGCAGTAAAATAAAATAACAGTAGGGAGGCTATATGCACACAACACAGAATGTTAAAGAGAATATGAACATTTTACAGATAGCATAGAAAACAATTGCTGATGTCACAGATCCCCCGGGTACTGCTGCTCATTCCGTTAACCAGTTCCGGAGGTCATCGTCACCAGCTTTCTAGGCATCACTGACATGGATCATTACCACCAACCCCAGACTGTCTTGTCTCATTACGCACACCTGGTTCCCATTCCACCGATTAGTATGTGTATATACAGTTGAAGTCGGAAGTTTACATACACTTAGGTTGGAGTCATTAAAACTCGTTTTTCAACCACTCCACAAATTTCTTGTTAACAAACTATAGTTTTGGCAAGTCGGTTAGGACTTTGTGCATGACACAAGTAATTTTTCCAACAATTGTTTACAGACAGATTATTTCACTTATAATTCACTGTATCACAATTCCAGTGGGTCAGAAGTTTACATACACTAAGTTGACTGTGCCTGAAAGGCCGCTCAGCAAGGAAGAAGCCACTGCTCCAAAATCACCATAAAAAAGCCAGACTACGGTTTCCAACTGCATATGGGGACAAAGATCATACTTTTTGGAGAAATGTCCTCTGGTCTGATGAAACAAAAATAGAACTGTTTGGCCATAATGACCATCGTTATGTTTGGAGGAAAATGGGGAGGGTGGCAAGCCGAAGAACACCATCCCAACCGTGAAGCACAGGGGTGGCAGCATCATGCTGTGGGGGTGCCTTGCTGCAGGAGGGACAGGTGCACTTCACAAAATAGATGGCATCATGAGGAAGGAAAATTATGTGGATATATTGAAGCAACATCTCAAGACATCAGTCAGGAAGTTAAAGCTTGGTCGCAAATGGGTCTTCCAAATGGACAATGACCCCAAGCATACTTCAAAAGTTGTGAAAAAATGGCTTAAGGACAACAAAGTCAAGGTATTGGAGTGGCCATCACAAAGCCCTGACCTCAATCCTATAGAGAATTTGTGGGCAGAACTGAAAAAGCGTGTGCGAGCAAGGAGGCCTACAAACCTGACTCAGTTACACCAGCTCTGCCAGGAGGAATGGGCCAAAATTCACCCAACTTATTGTGGGAAGCTTGTGGAAGGCTACCCGAAACGTTTGACCCAAGTTAAACCATTTAAAGGCAATGCTGCCAAATGCTAATTAAGTGTATGTAAACTTCTGACCCACTGGGAATGTGATGAAAGAAATCAAATCTGAAATAATTAATTCTCTCTACTATTCACATTCTTAAAATAAAGTGGTGATCCTAGCTGACTTAAGACAGGGAATTTTTACTAGGATTAAATGTCAGGAATTGTAAAAAAAAAAAACCTTGTTTAAATGTATTTGGCTAAGGTGTATGTAAACTTCCGACTTCAACTGTATGTGCCCTCTGTTACCCATTGTCCTTGTCGATTATTGTCCCATGTCCGTTGGTCTCGTGAGTACCGTGTATTGTGCTCTTGTTGTTTACGGGTCTCGTCCCATGTATTGTGTAGAGGTTACACCCTTCTATTTGTTTGGGTTACATCCCTTTGGTATATATATACGTGTTTGTGTTGGGTGGAGTAATAAAACCCCTAATACGTATTCCTGCACCTGTCTTCTAATCATTATACAACGTGACAGCTGAGGACATCGGCGAATAATTAATCCTACTAAAGTTAATACTATTTACATTTTTCAGTTGGACTTTTCTTGAATATACACTGAAGAAAAATATAAACGCAACATGCAAAGTGTTGGTCCCATGTTTCATAAGCTGAAATAAAAGATCCCAGAAATGTTCCATACACCAGAAAGCGTATTTCTCTCAGATTTTGTGCACAAATCTGTTTACATCCCTCTTAGTGAGCACTTGTCCTTTGCCAAGATAATCCATCCACCTGACAGGTGTGGCATATCAAGAAACTGATTAAACAGCATGATCATTACACAGGTGCACCTTGTGCTGGGGACAATAAAAGACCACTCTAAAATGTGGAGTTTTGTCACACAACACAATGCCACAAATGTCTCAAGTTTTTAGGGAGCGTGCAATTGGCATGCTGACTGCAGGAATGTCCACCAGAGCAGTTGCATTTAATGTTCATTTCTCTACCATAAACTGCCTCCAACATCATTTTTGAGAATTTGGTAGTACGTTCAACCGGCCTCACAACCCCACACCACGTGTATGGCATTGTGTGGGCGAGTGGTTTGCTGATGTCAATGTTATGAACAGAGTGCCCCATGGTGGCGGTGGGGTTATGGTATGGGCAGGCATAAGATACAGACAACAAACACAATTGCATTTTTGTTATGGCAATTTGAATGCACAGAGATACAGTGACAAGATCCTGAGGCCCATTGTCGTGCCATTCATCCACCGCCATCACCTCATGTTTCAGCATGATAATGCATGGCCCCATGTCGCAAGGATCTGTACACAATTCCTGGAAGCTGAAAATGTCCCAGTTCTTCCATGGCCTGCATACTCACTTGACATGTCACCCATTGAGCATGTTTGGGATGCTCTGGATCGACGTGTACGACAGCGTGTTCCAGTTACCGTCAATATCCAGTAACTTCGCACAGCCATTGAAGAGGAGTGGGACAACATTTCACAGGCCACAACAGCCTCAAAAATGTTTAGTCATTTAGCAGATGCTCTTATCCAGAGCGACTTACAGTTAGTGAGTGCATACATTTTTCATACTGGCCCCCCGTGGGAAACGAACCCACAACCCTGGCGTTGCAAGCGCCATGCTCTACCAACTGAGCTACAGTAGGCCTGATCAACTCTATGCGAAGGAGATGTGTCACGGTGCATGAGGCAAATGGTGGTCACACCAGATACTTACTGGTTTTCTGATCCACACCCCTACCTTTTTTTAAGGTATCTGTGACCAACAGATACATATCTTTATTCCCAGTCATGTGAAATCCATAGATTAGGGCCTAATTAATGTATTTCAAGTGACTGATTTCACATTACATTACATTACATTACATTATTTAGCAGACGCTCTTATCCAGAGCGACTTACATGAGCAATTAGGGTTAAGTGCCTTGCTCAAGGGCACATCGGCAGATTTTTCACCTAGTCGGCTCGGGGATTAGAACCAGCGACCTTTCGATCACTGGCACAACGCTCTTAACCACTAAGCTACCTGCCGCCCCGATTTCCTTATATGAACTGTAACTCAGTAAAATCTTTGAAATTGTTGCATGTTGCGTTTATATTTTTGTTCAGTATATTTAACAAAGATTAATATTCAAAGTGTAACCGGTAAGAAATGGCTAGCTAGTTAGCGTTGTGCGGTAGAAGCGTTTCAATAGGTGACGTCATACGTATACTTTTACATTGATGCTAATAGATAACTCACTTGGGCTTTGCCCAGCTGCTGGGGTTCCTGCGGAGAAGGAGGTCAAACGGGGGTAAGTGTAACCGGTGTGAAATGGCTAGCTAGTTAGTGGTGTGCGCTAGTAGCGTTTCAATCTGTGACATCACTCATGCGGACACCTTGAAGTAGTTGTTTCCCTTGCTCTGCAAGGGCCGGGGCTTTTGTGGATAGGTAACGATGCTTCGTGGGATGCAGTTGTTGATGTGTTCAGATTTAAAATAGTAAACGGCTTGAGTGAACTGTCTTCATTTATCCACCATCTTTGTCTCCACCTGTGTGTGCATCCCACAGAGAATGATAGAGGCCTCTAGTGGCCAAAAGGCTGTATTAGCATGGGCAGTGCCATTGCGTGCTTCCACCATTTTAATGTAATCAACTGGGTTGGACTTCCAACTTCATTGGCTGATCCCTCCTGGTGACCCAATTGGAGTCATGTCCAACCGGGTCATCAGGAGGGATCAGCCAATCGTGAAGAAGAAAATGGACTACTTCAAAATGGAGATTGCCTCAATGGCGCTGCCTATGCTGTCACTGACGCTATAATGGCACCGATACAAAGATGAATCCTCTATCTAGCTCTATGGTGCAGCCAGAGAGGAAGAGGCAAAGCAAGAGGGGTTACTCCGCCCAAAATCTGTTCACGAAAATAAGACCACAAAGTGAGGAATTTTTGTATGGAGGTCAATGAGTGTCCAATTTGCTGAACAAAATGTTGTATTGTTAATTTGCTACGTGAGTCTTATTTGATCTAATAGAAGTTTCATAATGTTTAAGTTGTTACGAATGCACTGATATAAACGGACGCACGTGGCATTTTAGCAACTTTTGAAAAATATATACAGTATATATCGGAGTTGTGCCTGTTGTTCACACGCATGTCTGCCCTCTCATTGGCTAGAATGGTCCCACCTGATCTTACCTCCAGCAGATACATTCTCAGGCCACAGACACTGTGAGACATACTGTACGAGATGAGGTGGGACCTAGCTAGTAGCACAGACAAAAGGGGTTAGTTATCAGTATCTTTGCTAGCTAGCCGGTGTAGCCAATTTATCAAGGTAACAGCTAAAGCACAAGCAACAGTGGTTGCTTGGTTGTAGTGATTTTTGGCATTAACATTGTATCCAGAAACGATCATAACTGAATTCATCCTGAACATATAGCTAGCTAGCTAACTCTCCCAACTTTGACCACTATGATACTAACACACTAATATAACGCCCTGGACCAGAGCTAGTGCGCTGACTAGTATGTGCGTAGCCCACTGACGCTCTGGAACACGTTGCGAGTTCAGGTTGCGCACACATACCAACTGAGACACAAATATACCATCAGAGATGCACGCGCTTTGCGATTCGCAGACAAGGCGGCATCAGAGTGCATAATCTGCAGCTGGATGCTTCTGCCTCCTCCCGCCTGCCTTCCATCTTTGAGGACATATATTTCAATTGCTAGAGCAGTCACTCAACTATCTTGTCAATATAATTGATCATCTTTGGTGCAGCCAAAATTGAAAGAATGTCATGATGGCTGTGTTCAAGAGGATCAAAACCGTAATCACAGGGGGTATGAAAAAATAAATGCACTATGCACAAATGTATGCACTAACTGTAAGTCGCTTTGGATAAGAGCGTCTGCTAAATGACTAAAATGTAAATGTAAATGTAAATTGTGACTGACTGACTTACAAACAATAATGAGTAGTTATTTATGATTCATGGTTCTTTGTAGATCAGTCAGTCGGCAGTCGACTGCACTGTCGGCTGCAATGTCGAACAAGCCCAATGTTTCTGTCTCTTAATTTGTCCTGTTGTTAAATGTGCAAAAGTACAAGGTCTTAAAGATGCAGTCGGGATCTTAATGTCACGTTCGTTGACGAACGAGAAGGACCAAGGCGCAGCGTGATATGCATTCATGTTTATTATAAATAGAATAAACACAACGAACAAAGACAATAAACTAACGATACGTGACGTCCTAAGGTACACGGAACAAACCTCACACGGAACAAGATCCCACAACCCACTAGTGCCAATAGGCTACCTAAGTATGGTCCCCAATCAGAGACAACGAGCTACAGCTGCCTCTGATTGGGAACCACACCGGCCAGCATAGATCTACACATACTAGATCTAAACATAGACAATCAACAAAGCACAACACGACACAGAAAATACACACCCTGACTCAACAAATACGAGTCCCTAGAGTCAGGGCGTGACAGTACCCCCCCCCCCCCCAAAGGTGCGGACTCCGACCGCGCCACATAAACATAACAGGGTAGGGGCCGGGTGGGCATTCCGCCTCGGAGGCGGATCCGGCTCCGGGTGTGACCACCACTTACTCTCCACCTCCCTGTTGCGCCCCTGGTCTGGTCTGGACCTCGGTGCGCTGCTACCCCTCTCCTTCCTCCCACGACGTACCAAGCCCTGTCTGGACCCTGGTGTGGGAGACCCCGAACCTGGAGAGGGGCTGACGTCTGGGTCTGGACTGGAACCGCTGACTGGAGCTGGACCCGACGACGGTGGATCGACCTGCTCTGGCTCCGGAGTGGAGCCGCTGACCGGAGCTGGATCAGGCACCGGTGGAGCGGACTGCTCTGGCTCCGGAGTGGAGCCGCTGACCGGAGCTGGACTAGACCCCGGTGGAGCGGATTGCTCTGGCTCCGGAGTGGAGCAGCTGACCGGTGCCGGACCAGGCACCGGTGGAACAGGCACGGGCCGTGCCGGACTGGACACACGCACCACTGGCTTGGTGCGGGGAGTAGGAACGTGCCGTGCCGGACTGGACACACGCACCACTACCTTGGTGCGAGGGGCAGGAACGGGCTGGCGACGCGCACCACTGGCTTGGTGCGAGGGGCAGGAACAGGCCGGACCGGGCTGGCGACGCGCACCACTGGCTTGGTGCGAGGGACAGGAACAGGCCGGGCCGGGCTGGCGACGCGCACCACTGGCTTGGTGCGAGGGGCAGGAACAGGCCGGGCCGGGCTGGCGACGCGCACCACTGGCTTGGTGCGAGGGGCAGGAACAGGCCGGGCCGGGCTGGCGACGCGCACCACTGGCTTGGTGCGAGGGGCAGGAACAGGCCGGACCGGGCTGGCGACGCGCACCACTATCTTGGTGCGGGGAGCAGGAACGGGCCGGACCGGACTGGCGACACGCACCACTTGATTGGTGCGAGGAGCGGGACTGGGTTCCTTCATTAACCCCCGCTCCTTCTGCTGCCTAACCAGCTCCTCTCGCCGTGCCTCTACACTTTCCTTCTGCTCCCTCTGAACCAATGGCCCCCCTAATCTGGTGGCCTCCTCTGCTAACCAGCGGAACCGCCCTATCGCGGCCTCCTGCTGCCTCGTCGTCCACGCCGTGTGCCTCCCCCCAAATTTTTTGGGGGATTGTCTCTCCCCCGTGATCAGGGCCTCCATCCCTCTTGCCAGACTCTCGCTCATCTCCTCCAAATTCCATCCTCTCTCCTCGGCACACTGCTTGGTCCAGGTCTGGTGGGATCTTCTGTCACATTCGTTGACGAACGAGAAGGACCAAGGCGCAGCGTGATATGCATTCATGTTTATTATAAATAGAATAAACACAACGAACAAAGACAATAAACTAACGATACGTGACGTCCTAAGGTACACGGAACAAACCTCACACGGAACAAGATCCCACAACCCACTAGTGCCAATAGGCTACCTAAGTATGGTCCCCAATCAGAGACAACGAGCTACAGCTGCCTCTGATTGGGAACCACACCGGCCAACATAGATCTACACATACTAGATCTAAACATAGACAATCAACATAGCACAACACGACACAGAAAATACACACCCTGACTCAACAAATACGAGTCCCTAGAGTCAGGGCGTGACACTTAAGCACAACAAATTCGTAACATATTGTACGAATTGGATTCGTAACATATCATTGCGAGAATCTTTTTTAAATCAACATATCATACACAATTGGATGACATAGTACACAAAAAAATGGGACCCGTTTTGGCTCGTGATCACCACTTTCAAACCTACTAGCTGAAATTATACAAAAGTTCCGTTGCATCACTTTAAAATGATGAGATAGCTACCATTGTTAACTAAATGTTTTATGAGTTTTATGATGATTTTGTAAAGTTTATTGACCAAGTGTTGACATTGCCAGGGCAGGGGTTTAGCTAGCAGCTAGCTACATTAGTGAACAATGGAGAAATGCTAGCTACTAGCTTTACCACCGTGTTACTACGTTTTACTCACTTAAATAGTTATTGCTATGAGTCTGGAATGTGGGAATTGCATTTTTATGCTTTGAATATGAATCTTTGTTAAATCTATTCAACCAAAAGTAAACCTATAAAATGTCAATAGTAGGATTTTTCGGCGAAGTCCTCAGCCATAGTTTAATGTGCTTCATCTAGAACATTTTTATTTAGGCCTAAAATCCTGTGTTGTGTCCGTGTTCTTTTTGATAAGTGAGGTATGTTTATATGAATGGGAAAATAGAAATTACATTACATTGACTGCATAGAATTCATACATAGACCTTTAATGTTGGTGTTATAGATTAGAGTGGCAAACTGCACAGTTAATTACCATGAAGTGCTTAGCTATGAATGCTTTATGAATGGGAAAATAGATTACTTTACTTTGACTGCATAGAATTCATACATAGACCTTTCATGTGTGTGCTATAGACCAGTATGACCAACTTAATTGTGATGTGGAGGAGGGCTATAAATGAGTTACGAAAGACTTATATCCGTAAAATGTACTCTGGGGATTCAACCATGTGGGGTTTTTCATGCACCATTGACCTTCAGTGAGAAAAATAAGGTACGTCAAGGGCCTATTCTGGCCAGTGGGGGGAATGAGGCTGGTACAGGCCGGCTATATCAGCATAGTTTTCAAAACGTGGTTTGGCCTTTTGGCATATTCACTAACACTGGTATGGCAGAAGCACACGTTTGAGAACAGCCATAATCATGACACTATGCTGTCATTGTAATAATGCATCTTTAAGATACCTAAAAATGAGATATTGCATGGCATGCTATGAATGCGCTATTGATATGCTATGGATATATTTCATTAACATTTAGGTCCTTATAAAACGTTAATGAAATGCTTATAGATGTGTAATGAATGCGGTATGGATATGTAGTCAAAGTAAATCGTTCCCCATAACTTTTTTAACGTTTAAACCCTCAACAACTAGTGGTGGGATGCCAATAACCATGCCATAGCGATACCATCGAAAGCACCATAGGCACGTCCCTATGAAAATATAGGCTACTTTGGAAACCTTCAAGAATGCGTTTGGAACTTTGCGCTCTAAAGTTCATGGATAGATATATTCTCCTGAATATGTTTGCCTCAGTTTTAAGTTAAATCAGAAACACAGTATTGTTATCAAATTATGAATTGTTCTAATTGTGTGCTATAGATATCTTACCTGAAATGGAAGACATTCGCAAAAAGGTCCAACATTTGTATAATGCATTGCTAAACAAAGTAAATGTGTAATGTACTGTAAAAAAATAAAAAATAAACTTCCGTGACCGAATTGTCTATTTTGTAGGCCTACACTGCAGTAGCCTATATGAAATTCTCTCGAAATACACCCCTCACACGTCTAGGTTTTCTCCACTCGTATGCTTGTCCATTGTTCAGAGCGCAATTAAATGCCGCGTGCGCACCAGAGCTAGTACCCCTCGCTGCAGCACATTGAACCAGGTGGGGTTCGGCCCGTGCCGGCCCCGCCCATCACAAGTTTTCATTGGTCGAGGCACATTCGCATTCCAACACACTCAACACAAAGTAGCCTGCGTGGTGATAAGTCAGCACGTACATAAGTTAGCTGACAGTACAATTCTATGATTATAGGTTTACAGTGTCACGTCTAACAATAACAAATAATTAGTTTTCTAATCGATTTTTTAGTTAATAATTTATCTTGCCTTTAAATACCTTTTATGAATGCTTATGGTGTTATAAAAATTCACTTTTACATGTGTTGAAAATGTTTGTTTACTCCGTTGCTATGGTCACCGCAGTATTGGTGCATGGTTAAAATCAATGGGGAAGACAAGCCAGGAAAAAGTATATATTACAACCTACAGTTGAAGTCGGAAGTTTACATAAATTAGGTTGGAGTCATTGAAACTTGTTTTTCAACCACTCCACAAATGTCTTGTTAACAAACTATAGTTTTGGCAAGTTGGTTAGGACATCTACTTTGTGCATGACACAAGTAATTTTTCCAACAATTGTTTACAGAGAGATTATTTCACTTATAATTCACTGTATCACAATTCCAGTGGGTCAGAAGTTGACATACACTAAGTTGACTGTGCCTTTAAACAGCTTGGAAAATTCCAGTATGGAAAATGTATGCACTCACTAATTGTAATTTGCTCTGGATAAGAGCGTCTGCTAAATGACTAAAATGTAAATGTAAATGTAAATGATGTCATGGCTTTAGAAGCTTCTGATAGGCTAATTGACATAATTTGAGTCAATTGGAGGTGTACCTGTGGATGTATTTCAAGGCCTACCTTCAAACTCAGTGCCTCTTTGCTTGACATCATGGGAAAATCAAAAGAAATAAGCCAAGACCTCAGAAAAAACATTGTAGACCTCCACAAGTCTGGTTCATCCTTGGGAGCAATTTCCAAACGCCTGAAGGCACCACGTTCATCGGTACAAACAATAGTACGCAATTATAAACACCATGGGACCACGCAGCAGTCATACCGCTCAGAAAGGAGACGCGTTCTGTCTCCTAGAGATGAACGTACTTTGGTGCGAAAAGTGCAAATCAATCCCAGAACAACAGGAAAGGTCCTTGTGAAGATGCTGGAGGAAACAGGTACAAAAGTATCTATATCCACAGTAAAACGAGTCCTATATCGACATAACCTGAAAGCCCGCTCAGCAAGGATGAAGCCACTGCTCCAAAACCGCCATTAAAAAGCCAGACTACTGTTTGCAACTGCACATGGGGACAAAGATCGTACTTTTTGGAGAAATGTCCTCTGTTCTGATTAAACAAAAATAGAACTCTTTGGCCATAATGACCATCGTTATGTTTGGAGGAAAAAGGGTGTTACTTGCAAGCCGAAGAACACCATCCTAACCGTGAAGCACAGGGGTGGCAGCATCATGCTGTGGGGGTGCCTTGCTGCAGGAGGGACTGGTGCACTTCACAAAATAGATGGCATCATGAGGAAGGAAAATGATGTGGATATATTGAAGCAACATCTCAAGACATCAGTCAGGAAGTTAAAGCTTGGTCGCAAATGGGTCTGCCAAATGGACAATGACCCCAAGCATACTTCCAAAGTTGTGGAAAAATGGCTTAAGGACAACAAAGTAAAGGTATTGGAGTGGCCATCACAAAGCCCTCACCTCAATCCTATAGAAAATTTGTGGGCAGAACTGAAAAAGCGTGTGCGAGCAAGGAGGCCTACAAACCTGATTCAGTTACACCAGCTCTGTCAGGAGGAATGGGCCAAAATTCACCCAACTTATTGTGGGAAGCTTGTGGAAGGCTACCCGAAACATTTGACTCAAGTTAATCAATTTAAAGGCAATGCTACCAAATACTAATTGAGTGTATGTCAACTTCTGACCCACTGTGAATGAAATGAAATAAATAAAAGCTGAAATAAATAATTATTTCTACTATTATTCTGACATTTCACATTCTTAAAATAAAGTGGTGATCCTAACTGACCTAAGACAGGGAATGTTTACTAGGATTAAATCTGAGTTTAAATGTATTTGGCTAAGGTGTATGTAAACTTCCGACTTCAACTGTATGTGTTGTGATAATTGCATTGTTTGCTCTATAACCTAACCTGCTAGTTCATATGCCTTGCCACCGTGATATATAGGCCAAAGGCCAAGACAATAAGAAAAGACAGTGGCAGAATAGATTCACTGCACCTTTGTTTCATCACAAAACCAGAGAGCAACATGTCTGGTGGAGTCCACAAAGCAAGATGCGCCGGAGGAGATGGCTGCCGTTTTACGGCCCTCTAACCAATTGTGTTATTATTTATGTTTTTTCACGTTATTTGTAATTTATTCTGTACATAATGTTTCTGCCACCGTCTCTTATGACCAAAAAGAGCTTCTGGATATCAGAAAAGTGATTACTCACCTCGTAGAGGACGATGATTTTTTCTTCAACGAGTCGGACGCAAAAGATATTCTACAGACACCCGACAATACCCAAATCCCTGTAATTCGCATGAGAAAGAGACAGAGATATCGTGGACGTAAGTCAGGGTGCCTTGTAAGGATCCGACGGCAAGTGAGTAAACTGCCTCTTCCATCAATCCTATTAGCCAACGTACAATCATTTGAAAACAAAATGGACGACCTAAGATCAAGAATATCCTACCAACGGGACATTAAAAACTGTAATATCTTATGTTTCACCGAGTCGTGGGATATACCCTACATCGGCAGGATAGAACGGCTGACTCCAGTGAGACAAGGGGTGGCGGTCTGTGTATATTTGTAAACAACAGCTGGTGCATAAAATCTAATACTAAGGAAGTCTCTAGGTTTTGTTCGACTGAGGTAGAGTATCTCATGATAAGCTGTAGACCACACTATTTACCAAGATAACTTTCTTCTATATTTTTCATGGCTGTCTATTTACCACCACAAACCGATGGTGGCTTTAAGATTGCACTCAATGAGCTGTATAAGGCCATAAACAAACAGGAAAAGAGGCAGCGCTCCTAGTGGCCGGGGACTTTAATGCAGTGAAACTTAAATCCGTTCAACCTCATTTCTTCCAGCATGTTAAATGTGCAACCAGAGGAAAACATGCTCTAGACCACCTTTACTCCACACACAGAGACGCATACAAAGCTCTCCCTCGCCCTCCATTTGGCAAATCTGACCATAATTATATCCTCCTGATTTTTGCTTATAAGCAAAAACTAAAGCAGGAAGCACCAGTGACTCGGTTAATAAGAAAGTGGTCAGATGACGCAGATGCTAAGCTACAGGATTGTTTTGCTAGCACAGACTGGAATATGTTCCGGCAGTCTTCCGATGGCATGGAGGAGTACACCACATCAGTCACTGGCTTCATCAATAAGTGCATTGATGACGTTGTCCCCACAGTGACAGTACGTACATACCCCAAACAGAAGCCATGGATTAAAGGCAACATCCGCACTGAGCTAAAGGGTAGAGCTGCCGCTTTCAAGGAGTGGGACTCTAACCCGGACGCTTATAAGAAATCCCACTATGGCCTCCGATGAACCATCAAACAGGCAAAGAGTCAATACAGGACTAATATTGAATCGTACTACACCGGCTTTGACGCTCGTCGGATGTGGCAGGGCTTGCAAACTATTACAGACTACAAAGTGAAGCACAGCCGCAAGCTGACACGAGCCTACCAGACGAGCTAAATCACTTCTATGCTCGCATCGAGGCAAGCAACACTGAAGCATGCATGAGAGCATCAGCTGTTCTGGATGACTATGTGATCACGCTCTCCGTAGCCGATGTGAGTAAGACTTTTAAGCAGGTCAACATTCACAAGGCCGCAGGGCCAGACGGATTACCAGGACGTGGACTCCAAGCATGCGCTGACCAACTGGCAAGTGTCTTCACTGACATTTTCAACATGTCCCTGACTGAGTCTGTAATACCAATATGTTTCAAGCAGACCACCATAGTCCCTGTGCCCAAGAACACTAATATAACCTGCCTAAATGACTACCGACCCGTAGCACTCACGTCTGTAGCAATGAAGTGCTTTGAAAGGCTGGTCATGGCTCACATCAACACCATTATCCCAGAAACCCTAGACCCACTCCAATTTGCATACCGCCCCAACAGATCCACAGATTATGCAATCTCTATTGCACTCCACACTGCCCTTTCCCACCTGGACAAGAGGAACACCTACGTGAGAATGCTATTCATTAACTGCAGCTCAGCGTTCAACACCATTGTGCCCTCAAAGCTCATCACTAAGCTAAGGACCCTGGAACTAAACACCACCCTCTGCAACTGGATCCTGGACTTCCTGATGGGCCGCCCTCAGGTGGTAAGGGTAGGTAACAACACATCTGCCACACTGACCCTCAACACGGGGGCCCCTCAGGGGTGCGTGCTCAGTCCCCTCCTGTACTCCCTGTTCACTCATGACAATGAAGTTTGCCGATGACCCAACAGTGGTAGGCCTGATCACTGACAACGATGAGACTGCCTATAGGGAGGAGGTCAGTGACCTAGCCGTGTGGTGCCAGGATAACAACCTCTCCCTCAACGTGATCAAGACAAAGGAGATTATTGTGGACTACAGGGGGAAAAAATGTCCTGACCACGCCCCCATTCTCATCGGGCTGTAGTGGAACAGGTTGAGAGCTTCAAGTGCCTTGGTGTCCACATCACCAACATACTATCATGGTCCAAATACACCAAGACAGTCGTGAAGAGGGCACGACAAAGCCTATTCCCCCTCAGGAGACTGAAAAGATTTGGCATGGGTCCTCAGATCCACAAAAAGTTCTACAGCTGCACCATCGAGAGCATCCTGACTGGTTGCATCACCGTCTGGTATGGCAACTGCTTGGCCTCCAACCGCAATGCACTACAGAGGTTAGTGCGTATGACCCAGTACATCACTGGGGCCAAGCTTCCTGCCATCCAGGACCTCTATACCAGGCGGTGTCAGAGGAAGGCCCTAAAAATTGTCAAAGACTCCAGCCACCCTAGTCATAGACTGTTCTCTCTGCTACCGCACGGCAAGCTGTATCGGAGCGCCAAGTCTAGGTCTAAAAGGCTTCTTAACAGCTTCTACCCCCAAGCCATAAGACTCCTGAACAGCTAATCATGGCTACCCTGACTATTTGCATTGTCCCCCCCACCCCCTCTTTTAAGCTGCTGCTACTCTGTTTATTATCTATGCATAGTCACTTTAACTCTACCCACATGTATATATCACCTTAATTACCTCGACTAACCTGTGCCCCCACACATTGACTCTGTACCGGTTCCCCCTGTATATAGCCTCCCTACTGTTATTTTATTTTACTGCTGCTTTAATTATTCTATTTTTTACTTAGCACTTTTTTTTCTTAAAACTGCATTGTTGGTTAAGGGCTTGTAAGTAAGCATTTCACTGTAAGGTCTACACCTGTTGTATTCGGCGCATGTGGCAAATAAAATTGTATTTGATATTACATGTAACAAACAGTTACATGACCTACAGCATGGTCAATCAAGTTAATGTTGCCGACATTTTCGGACTACTAAACAACTATTGATTTAGAACACAGAAAACAGTAGCTGGCTCCACTAGTCCAGCACCATTTCAACTTCAACATTTCAACATCATCAAATCACCTATGATTTGTCTAATACAGTGACAACTAAAAGATTCATGTGGCTGTCCATGGTACTGATTTGTGCGTGTGTGCGTGCATGAGTAGAAAAAACATGTTGACTCACCCTACTTGTAGAGAAATGCCAATGCCATCCTCCTCTCTTTCATGTTGCCGAAACAGTCTATGTGTCACGACTTCCGCCGAGGCTGCCTCCCCTCCTTGTTCGGGCAGGTTTCGGTGTTCGGTGTCACGGCTTACTAGCTACTGCCGATCCATTTATCATCACTCCATTTGTCTTGTCTTCAAACACATACACCTGGTCCTTATTCCCTCATTAGTCATGGTATAAGTGTTCCCTCTGTTTCCTTGTCTGTGTGGGTGATTGTTTATTGTGGAGGTTTGTGAAGCTCGGTGGAGCTCGTGTATTGTGTATCGACGGGAGTATTTTCCTGTGTGCCTTCTATTTTTCAGTGCGCCTGTTTTGTGCCCTGGAGTGTGTTTGACGCATTTCTGCGTAAACCTGTATTTTGCGGTTTAAACCCTGTTATTCTGTGATTTACCCTCCTGCGCCTGACTTCTTCAACACCACCTCATCACAGAATCACCCACCCGATTATGGAGTCAGCGGGAGAGACACACATGCCTGGAGTCGTGGAACGGGTCCAGGAGCATTCAACTATGCTAGCCAGCTTGGGTGAAGCGATGGGTCGGCTTCTTCAGGTCGTCCAACGCCTGGAGAGGAGAGAGCCCGATCCGTCGAGACCAGCTGGTCAACCGGATCCCGCCACCTACACCCCAGCATCCGGAGGGATCCAGATTTCCCGACCAGGGGAGTTTGACGGGACAGCGGCGTGGTGCCAAGGATTTATTCTCCAACTGGAGCTCTACTTCTCCAGCATCCGGCCAATTCCATCGGAGCTGGAGAAGGTGTCCGCCCTCGTCTCCTGCCTCTCGGGGAAAGCCCTGGAGTGGGCCAACGCGGTGTGGAACGAAGGAGGAGCCGTGTTGGAGAACTATGGGGAGTTCGCTCGCCTCCTCCGGGCGGTCTTCGATCACCCGTCCGAGGGTCGAGAGGCGGGCGAGCGGGTGGTCCACCTGAGGCAGGGGACGAGGACTGCGCAGGACTTCTCATTGGAGTTTCGAACTCTGGCAGCTGGGTCCGGGTGGAACGAGCGGACCCTGTTCGACCAGTTCCGGTGCCATCTACGAGAGGACGTCCGACGGGAGCTAGCAGTGACACCATGTTGTCCTTCTCGCAAATGGTGGACATGGCCATTCGTTAGGGCAACCTGCTGGCAACCAGAGGACGTCCTGGAGGAGGTCTGCCCATTTCCATCCCGGCCGACTCGGATCCAGAACCGATAGAGATGGGCGGAGGACGACAGCGCCAGTGCCACACTGGTGGCGCGAAGGGACATTTCACCACACATTGTCGTCAACACCCTTCTGGGTTTGGAGGCGGCAGGCAGGGCACTCTTGCATCACCCCAGGTATCGAACACACACACTCGCTCAGAGCCCTCTGCTGCGCACTGTAAAATACTAGTCTCCTTTCCTGAGCACATGGATGTTCCCCAGTGTAAGGCGCTAGTCGATTCAGGCGCAGCTGGGAACTTTATGGACAGGGCATTCGCACACCGTATAGGCATTCCATTGATTCCCCTATCCATTCCACACCCCATCAGAGCACTTGATAGTCGACCATTAGGGTCTGGGTTGGTTAAGGAAGTTACTGCACCAGTCACCATGATTACCCAGGAGACTCGTTGTGAGCAGGTTACTTTTTCCATTATTGAGTCTCCTGTTTTCCCTGTGGTATTAGGTATCCCTTGGCTAGCACTCCACAACCCCACCTTCTCATGGCCGAAGAGGGTTCTCACGGGGTGGTCGCAAGAGTGTCAGGGTAGGTGTCTAGGTGTTTTTGTTGGTGCAACCACGGTGGAAAGTCCACAGTACCTTCACCGTGTGCATTCCCCCTGAATACCTCTGGTGCAAGCGTTCTCTAAAACGCAGGCTACTAAATTACCACCTCATCGGGCGGGGGATTGCGTGATAAACCTCCAGGTAGACGCTGTACCTGCCAGGAGTCATATATACCCCCTGTCACAGGCTGAAACCGTGGCTATGGAAACATATGTCACCGAGTCCCTGCGCCAGGGGTATATACGTTCTCCACTTCACCCGTCTCCTCGAGTTTCTTCTTTGTGAAGAAGAAGGACGGAGGTCTGCGCCCATGCATTGATTATCGACCACTGAACAGTGAGACGATAAGATTTAGTTATCCTCTCCCCCTCATTCCTTCAGTGATTGAATCAATGCATGGGGCGCACTTCTTCACCAAATTAGATCTCAGAAGTGCGTACAACCTGGTGCGTATCCGAAAGGGAGATGAATGGAAGACAGCATTCAGCACAACCATGGGGCATTATGAATAACTGGTATTGCCCTATGGTTTGATGAATGCTCCCTCAGTTTTCCAGTCCTTTGTGAACGAGGTGTTTCGGGACATGCTTGGTCGCGGTGTAGTGGTCTACATCGATGACATCCTGGTGTATTCCGCTACGCGCACCGAGCATGTGTCCCTGGTTCGCAAGGTGCTGGCCCGACTGTTGGAATATTACCTATATGCTAAGGCAGAGAAGTGTATGTTTTTCCAGCAGTCCGTCTCCTTTATTGGATACCGCATTTCCACCAGGTGTGGAGATGGAGGGAGATCGCATTTCAGCCGTGCATAATTGGCCGACTCCAACCACGGTTAAGGAGGTGCAGCGCTTCCTTGGCCTTTATCAGAGGTTTATCCGGGGCTTTGGCAAGGTTGCAGCTCCCATTACCTCCCTGTTGAAGGGTAGGCTGTCCCGGCTCCACTGGTCTGCTGAGGCTGACCTGGCCTTCAGCAAACTGCGGGGTCTGTTCACCTCAGCCCCAGTACTGGCCCACCCCGATTCATCACTACTGTTCATAGTGGAGGTGGATGCGTCCGAGGTTGGGATAGGAGCTGTCCTGTCTCAACGATCATCTACGCCACCCAAGCTCCACCCCTGTGTGTTATTTTCGAAGAAGCTCAGCAGAACTACGGCATTGGTGATCAGGAGCTGTTGGCTGTTGTCCGAGCCTTGACCGTGTGGAGGCATTGGCTTGAGGGGGCAAAACACCCTTTCCTCATCTGGACGGACCACCGTAACCTGGTGTAGATCCGGGCAGCGAGGAGACTGAACCCTCGCCAGGCCAGGTGGGCCCTATTCTTCACCCGGTTTGATTTCACTCTATCATACATCCCGGGGACGAAGAACATGAAGGCAGACGCGCTGTCCCGGCTGTATGACACAAAGGAGAGGCCCAGAGACAACACTCCCATACTGCTGGCCTCCTGCATTGTGGCACCGGTAGTATGGGTGATGGACGCGAATATAAAGCAGGCATTACGCACGGATCCCTCTCCACCTCAGTGTCCAGATGGGCTACAGTACGTGCCTGCTCTTATCCGTGATCGTCTGATCTACTGGGCACACACGTCACCCTCCTCTGGTCACCCAGGTATCGGCCATACAGTGCGCTGCCTGACTGGAAAATACTGGTGGCCTACCTTGGCTAAGGATGTAAGGGTGTATGTCTCCTCCTGTTCAGTGTGCACCCAGAGTAAGGCACCTAGGCACCTCCCAGCTGGTAAGTTACAACCTTTACCAGTTCCACAACAACCATGGTCTCACCTAAGTGTTGATTTCCTAACTGATCTTCCCCTCTCCCAAGGTAACACCACCATCCTGGTCGTTGTGGACCGCTTTTCTAAAGCCTGCCGCCTCCTTCCTCTGCCCGGTCTCAACACGGCTCTGCAAACTGCGGAGACCCTGTTTACACACGTCTTCTGGCACTACGGGGTACCAGAGGATATAGCGTCTGACGGGTAAATCAGGACGTGGGTAGGTTCCTGCGGTCCTACTACCAGGACCGGCCGGAGGAGTTCTTGCCATGAGCAGAATATGCCCAGAACTCTCTCCGCCACTCCTCCACTAACCTAACACCTTTCCAGTGTATTCTAGGTTACCAACTGGTTCTGGCACCGTGGCACCAGAGCCAGACCGAGGCTGCTGCGGTGGATGACTGGTTTCGGCTTGCGGAGGAGACGTGGGATGCTGCCCACGTTCACCTCCAACACGCCGTGCGTCGTCAGAAGGCCAACGCTGACCGCCACCGCAGTGAGGCCCCCGTCTTTGTACCGGGGGATCGGGTCTGGCTCTCGACCCGGAATCTGCCCCTCCGCCTGCCCTGCCGGAAGCTGAGCCCGCGGTTTGTGGGGCCGTTCAAAGTCCTGAAGAGAGTCAACGAGGTCACTTATAGGTTATTACTTCCCCCTGATTACCGTATTAACCCCTCGTTTCATGTGTCTCTCCTCAGGCCGGTGGTAGCTGGTCCGCTCCAGGAGGCTGAAGTGCGGGAGGTCCCTCCACCTCCTCTGGACATCGAGGGGGCCCCGGCGTACTCTGTCCGTTCCATCCTGGATTCGAGGCGTCGGGTGGGGGGCCTTCAGTACCTCGTGGAGTGGGAGGGGTACGGTCCGGAGGAACGGGGCTGGGTTCCGGTGAGGGATATCCTCGATCCCTCCATGTTATGGGATTTCCACCGTTGCCATCCGGCTCATCCTGCTCCGCGTCCTCCTGGCCGTTCCCGAGGCCGGGGTCGGCGCGCTGCTGGTGCCGCGCGTCCTTGTTCGGGCAGGTTTCGGCGTTCGGCATCACTGCCTTACTAGCTACTGCCGATCCATTTATCATCACTCCATTTTTCTTGTCTTCAAACACACACACCTGGTCCTAATTCCCTCATTAGTCATGGTATAAGTGTTCCCTCTGTTTCCTTGTCTGTGTGGGTGATTGTTTATTGTGGAGGTTTGTGGAGCTCATGTATTGGGTATCGATGGGAGTATTTTCCAGTGCGCCTGTTTTGTGCCCTGGAGTGTGTTTGACGCATTTCTGCGTAAACCTGTATTTTGCGGATTAATACCTGCTATTCAGTGATATACCCTCCTGCGCCTGACTTCTTCAACACCACCTCATCACACTATGACTCTGTCATACAGTACACGCTTTTAGTTTTTGTTGTCCTAGGCTACCTGGCTAAAATGCTTGCTCGCTAGCCTAACTTCCTTTAACAGTAGCCTACTACATCTAGCTACATATTGAACTTCCGTTGTCTCAGGCCAGAGGCACAATGTATGAATTTATGGTTGGATCAGAATTGCCATTATAATCATTGGCCAGTACGGATAATTAAGCAAAACCACTAGTCCAAATCCCTATCTCCGTCCATGGCTAATTTAGGAAAAGGGCCAATTTTAGCTAGCTAGCTAGTCACTGGAGGACAACAACACAACAAGATGCAACAATTCACTTTTTTTCTGTCAATGACGTTTGACTTGATGTGGTGTGATTGGTGTGGACCATTCACAGTTTAACTCACTTAGTTTAGCTCAACGCTGATTGGCTATTATTGTATTTAAAAAAATATCAAGAGAGGCCAAATGCTCGCTGGCTCCCCTTGCAGTCAATGCTATGGGCAACCACAATATCATACTCTTTTTGACCAGAAAGCAGCCAATAGATGGGCTACACATACAGAGACAGAGGGGTGCTATTTCGCTTGCCCGGATGCTTTCTCCGGAGAGATACATTCAGCCTCTTGCGAGTTGAAGGAAAATTATTAAACACAAAGAGACAAAATAAAAATTATTTTATATATGTATTTTTCTTTTTTTCTTGATACATTTTGGGGGAAGCCTGGCTTCCCTTGGCATCCATGAATACATGCCACTGGGTCACCGGCGTCTTTTATTCTCCATGTCGAGAAGGGTGAAATTGCGGCCCACAATTCGGGGCGTTCTTGAATGTTGGCATTCCTGCATCTTAGGGAACCTCTCTTTATTATTCTATTAGTCCATTTTTAAGATAGGATTTTTTTGTTGTTGATGGGCTTAATAATAAAGACATAATTTAATGGTAAAAATGTATTACCTTTTTGGCATAAACACAACCAGTCATGATGTTTTCATCTGATTGTCAAACAAATCACTTCATAAAGTAGGCTACCTGTTATGTTATGTTTGTCCACTCCAAAATAATTCCAGCATCCAAACAGTGTACTGCATGCATACTTGCACCATTTGATGAAGGGAAATCAACATCTGTTACAAAACACCAAAAAGTGTGCCTAATGACATTCAGCAATTGCCATTGATTAGGCCTACATTCATTGATGTGTCTTGCTGACAAACTGACCTTATTTGTAGCCTGAAAAGTCGGAACACCTGAAATGGGGCTGAAACTGTCCCAGGAAAAACGGGATGGTCACCCTAACACACAGTTAATTTACTTGTATAGCCTATTGTGTATTACCATGAACTTCAAATAGGCCTACCAGTAGCCAGTGATGTAGTGATTAAAAAAAATAGGTGGGTAAACTCTGATTGCCGGTCACGGTGAAAAAAGTAATGCTCCTTATACTTTCAATGATTTTTTCTGAAAAAGGAGGGTACTTGCGTTTACCCTCCACTAGGCCTACAACATTGCCAGTAGCCTACCCTCTCAGCCGAGGCAATTTTACACACATGAACACACGCAGAACAGGTAGCCTACATTCTATATAATAGGCCTACATGAGTTGAATCAAAACATGTTTACACCCTAGCCTAGTTCATGAGTTGAATGCTTGGAGTCTTCACAGATCGTGTGACAGAAAACACTACCTTTCTCTCCTTACATTAATGTTGGTGCTGTCATCTTCAGGACAGGAATACCGGCTTACTTAACGGAGGAATAAACACACATGTTCATCGTTGGTGTTTCAACCAGAACGCGGGAAAATGCCCTTTCTTTATTTTCGCACATGCGCAGTTGTACATCTCTCATAGGGCATAACTGTACCAGTGTAAGAACACAATTTATAACATATTAGTCTATATGTTAACACCCCCACTTGCTCTTATACTGTACAAGTCGTATTCAACCTAACTATCAACACATTTAGCTTACAGTTATACATCTCACAAATGTCAGTTTACATTCCAAACATATAACCCAAGAATTTTTCATTTTTGAACTTCGTTACAGGTTTAGTCAAAACATCTGCAACCATGTCTGCCGTTGGACAATATTCAATACTTATTTTGCCATCACTGAGCGCAGATCGAATGAAATGATATCTGATGTCAACATGTTTACATCTCTGACGACATACTGGGTTCTTTGACAGAGCAATTGCACCTTGGTTATCTTCAAAGATTGTTACTGGTGCATATTGGCACTCACTATCCATCTGGCCCAATAACTGTACAAGGTACAAACTTTCTTGTGTAGTAGCAGCCAGTGCCATGTACTCTGCTTCACATGTAGATAAAGCTACTGTTGGCTGCTTCTTAGACCTCCATGAAATAACAGGTCCACATTTAGTTAAACTAAAACAATACCCTGTTATGCTTCGTCTGTCACTTTGATCTGCTGCCCAATCAGCATCACTATATGCTACGAGGTTGAGTTTTTCCACCCCCTTTTTGTAACACAACTCCTGATTCATTGTCCCCTTCAAGTACCTCAACACATGTTTAGCTGTTATCCAGTGTTGCTCTTTTGGTTCTGATAGGTATTGTGACAGCTTGCTGACAATCCAACTGATATCCGGTCTTGTACATGTCATAACATATATCAAGCTGCCTATCACTTCACGATACCTTTTTGAATCAATAGGTTCACCATCACCATCAAAGTTTGTTTTTTGTTCACATGGTGTTGACCTTGTTTTACAGTCTGACATACCAAACCTTTCCAGTATCTTGATTATGTACCTTGTTTGGCTCATCTTTATTTTCCCTTCACTTTGTGTAAAATCAATGCCTAGGAAATGTCTAAGCCTCCCAAGATCTTTCATCTTAAATTTTTCACTTAACATTTCTTTTACACTTGTGAGTGAGTCACTATCACTAGCAGCGATAATTAGATCATCGACCCAAATTATCAAAATGATCCTTTCTGTTGCAGTTTGTTTGTTGTAAACACAGTGATCAGCTGGGTTCTGTGTAAAACCATTTTCACTAAGGTGATCATGCAACATTTTGTTCCAGTTCCTTCCTGACTGTTTCAGGCCGTACAGTGACTTGTTCAGTTTGCAGACTAGTTGCTCACCTGTATCTGACCTGACTTCAAAACCCTCTGGTTGCTCCATGTACACTTCACAGTCAATAGGAGCATGTAGATATGCTGTTTTGACATCCATCTGATGTAACTCTAAGTCATACTGAGCTGCTAGCTGCATCAAACAACGTACTGATGTCATATTTGCAGTTGGAGAAAAAGTCTCCTTATAGTCTATTCCTGCCACTTGACTATATCCCTTTGCAACATATCTTGCCTTGTATGTCTCAGTCTCATCTGAATTGTTTTTGACCGCATAGACCCACCTGCCCCCCACTGCATTTTTACCCTCTGGCAGTGTGGTCAATGTGAATGTATCATTTTCCCTAAGGGAATCCATCTCCTCCTTCATAGCAGTAGCCCAAATCTCTGATTTTGGTGAAATCATTGCTTCTTTGAAGGTTTGTGGTGCATTGCACATTACTCTGTAGCAGTAGTCAACACTAGGTGGTATCTGGTCATCACACTTCACTTTACACTCATAGTCTTTTAAGTACTGGGGCTTCTTCCTCTCTCTGTCTGGATAGCGTGGACTCTGACTATCTGAAGTCTCGATTTGCACATCTTGTGTCTCTTCGGAATTTTGATCTGCCATCTTGGCTTTTGGCATGGGGGATTGAAATCTCTCCCCATGAAGATCATCACTCATTTCCAAATCTGTCTGAGTTTGGCGTTCGACTACACCTTTTGTAACGAACTTGACTAATCTGTTTTTAAGAACTTTTCCAGTGTCTGGGTAGTAGACTAGGTATGCTGGACTATTTTTATCATACCCGACAAAAATACCCTTTTCACATCTTGAGTCCAACTTTTTCTTGTTCTGTCTGTATGCATAGCAAACAGATCCAAATTCTTTCATCTTTGAAAGATCAGGCTTTCTCCCAGTAAACATGTAGTGTGGAGTCTGTCCTACACGCTTATTGTAACACCTATTGCGAATTACTGCAGCAGTCATTACAGCATATGTCCACAATTTCTTTGGTAGGTTGCTCTCAAGTAGCATGCATCTTGCCATTTCAAACAGTGTTCTCCAATTTCTCTCAGCGGTCCCATTTTGATGGGGTGAGTAAGGGGCTGAAGTTTCATGTCTTATGGCATTCTTACTGAGCAGTGACTGGAACTCTTTGGCTGTGTACTCTGTGCCATTATCTGACCTGACACACTTTATTTTTCCATAAGGGGCCACATCAGCAATAAACTTCTCAGTAGCTTTTACAGTATCACTTTTTGCTTTTAGGAAATACACAAAAACTGCCCCTGAATAATCATCCGTAAATGCTAGAGTATATCTGAACCCATCTTTCGCCTCTGGCTCAATAGGGCCAGCCAAATCAGTGTGCACAAGCTCAAGAGCTGCTTTTGCCTTTTCATCAGGCTCTCTGTTTCTGCTCTGAACAAATTTTCCCTGTGTGCAGATTTCACAGTTGAGGGTAGATTTGTCAATCTTACCTGTGATTTTCATTCCCTCTGTCACATTTTCTAACTTTGACACATCCTCAAAATTACAGTGGCCAAGAATTTTGTGCCATGTGTGAATATCATAGCACCCATGACAGCCATCATCATTTTCATCACTTACAGTGTTAAGATAGTAAAGTCTATCGTACTCCTCGATGTCAAAAGTGGTACCGTTCTTGTGGATGAGCTTGTTACACCCCTGTCGAAAGTTGACTGAAGCTCCGTTGGCTGTCGCTGCTTTAACAGAGAAAATGTCCTGTGGAAACGACGGCACGTACAGCGCCTTCGTCAGCGTTGTTTTCACCCGACGACCCGTGTTGTCTCTCAGGTAAACCTCCGCTGCACCTCTCCTCTCCGCGACACCATTCGTTCTTGTTCCGTCAGCCAGCTCCACGGAATGTTTTTCCGGTTTGAAAGTCTCGTCAAACTCCTTAAACTTCCCGATGTCTGTGACTATATGTGACGTTGCTCCCGTATCAACCATCAGCCCTTTTTGTTTCAGTCCACGAACCTGACAGTCACTTATTTTGAATGCAAATGTGTGGCCTTCAGCATCTGTTGCTTGTTTCACATTGTCTCTTCTTTTTCGTCTGCAATTTGCGTCAGTATGAGTGGAGCGCTTGCAAAAACTACACCACTGTCTCCGTTCTCTGTGCTCTCCAGTAACACTACATTCCCGGGCCTTGTGCCCTTTCTGGCCACAGTTGAAGCAGGTTATCTCGGTCCCTTTATCTCTTCCTCTTGGCCAGCTAACTTTAATGTTACTTGCCTTCATCACGTTGTCGTCAGTGGAAATGGCGCTAAACTTCTCGGTGCTTTCATAGCTCCTCAACTTGGTTTTGAACTTGCCATAAGTTGTCGGCTCGTCACTCTGCGTTATGTGGATGGCAAACGGCTTAAATGATTCGGGCAAACCTTTCAGAATCATTGCAATCAACAGCCCGTCACTTAAAGTCTCTTCAGCATTCCTCAGTGCTGTAATAGCCATCTCAGCACGAATGATATAATCCGTAACACTTTCGTCACTGGCTTTCTGAAGAGAAGTTAGCTCAGCGTAGAGGCTAATCACACGTGGCTTCCCTTTACCTGCATAATGTTCCCTCAATATCTTCAACGCTTTTCTCCCATCATCTGCTGCTTCTCTCATTATCAGGGAAAGACTTTTATCATCCAAAACCTGTATCAATTCGGCGTAGGCTTCTTCATTTTTCTCTCCGTCTTCTTCATCTTCATCCACGCTCAATATGGTGGCCTTTAGCCCTAGCAAACGCAAGTGTCCCAAAAACTTCGTCTCCCATAACTCGTAGTTTTTTTCATCTCCGTCGAAACATAATCTATTCCATCGGCTTCCATGTTCCCTCCTGGGCCCATAACCTGTTGGTGCTGTCATCTTCAGGACAGGAATACCGGCTTACTTAACGGAGGAATAAACACACATGTTCATCGTTGGTGTTTCAACCAGAACGCGGGAAAATGCCCTTTCTTTATTTTCGCACATGCGCAGTTGTACATCTCTCATAGGGCATAACTGTACCAGTGTAAGAACACAATTTATAACATATTAGTCTATATGTTAACAATTAATGTTATTTATTTCGCATTATTAAGCATTTGACAATTGAATTAAAACATTGAACTTAAACCCTGTATGAATCCTGAATCTTGGAGAGCTCAGAAAGTGCACTGTAAGTGTAACTATGCCTACGTAACATTTAATTATGTTTCGCCGTGAAAACAGTTCTCATGGGCACACAAAATAATGTAGGCCTATGCCATTGCAAAATCAAATGTTTCTAACCGAAAGTGTCAACTATAGGCCTACTGTCATTAACGTATAATTGTTGGATGGATTGGATGCGCATTGGTTGTGATGGGGGATTTAGAAGGAGTCAGGCGCAGAAGGGTAAATCACAGAATAAAATGATTTATTCCGCAACACAAGGTTACGCAGTAAAGCAAAACACTCCAGTGCGCAAAACAGGCGCACTGAAAACAACAAGGCACACGGGAAAATATCCCGGCGATACAAAATACTAGGAGCTCCACAGAACCAGGTGTGTGTAATAAACAAGACAAAACAGATGGAATGATGAGATGAGGAGCGGCAGTGGCTAGAAGGCCGGTGATGACTAACGCCGAAGCCTGCCCGAACAAGGAGAGGCGGCAGCTTCGGAGGAAGTAGTGACATTGTTGTCTAGCTGTAAACTAGTCTAGTGATATTGTCGACCATCATCAGCTTATCCAGGAAAGAAAACAAATATTGACAGAAAATAATAAAGCTAAATAAATGGTCTACTTCTTCTGGCCACGGACGGCAAGGAGAACACCAATACCCGCGCCCACCTGAAAAACAAAGCAATGAGAGTGCTCTAAACAGCTTACTGACAAAAGCAAACAATGATAAATCAACTATACAGCTAAGGCTTTGGAATGAAGGCTATTGTTATCAAGGATGCATGGCAAACAAATGGCGGAAATGAGGAAGTACAAAGGAAAATCTATGCATTTACTAAATACTAAATTGTAATTATTTTGCACTATGGCCAATTTATTGCCTTACCTCCATAACTTACTACATTTGCACACACTGTATATAGATTTTCTATTGTGTTATTGACTGTACGTTTTGTTTATCCCATATGTAACTCTGTGCTTTGTTTTATTTATCGCACTGCTTTGCTTTAACTTGGCCAGGTCGCAATTGTAAATGAGAACTTGTTCTCAACTGGCTTACCTGGTTAAATCAAGGTGAAATAAAATACAAAATAAATACATGTAAAGGAGCTTAGCTGAGGCCAAAATCCAGCACTACTGAATAGACAGCACCGCTATCCAGCCAGCTATAGAATTCTACAATACAATTCGTGGACAGGGAGACGATTTGTGCAGCCATGTAGAAATACACGGTTTAAACCATGACATAGAGGTGGGGATATTAGTTTAATTTGTAAGCTTTTATTTTCATTTTTACCACTGTAAAATATATTTGCCACTGTATTTTAAACAAATAGGAGAATGGTTAAATTAGTATGAGACCCCCCAAAGTTTGACTTTTGTTGCGTTTAGGGGAGCTAATGTCTCATTCAGGGGAGCTTGCCGTAATTCACACCCTGGCTCCAGTACAGTGGGTGGCGGTAATGCACCATAACGTTGGATGCCAACCGCCGATAAACCCCACAGAAGAAGAAGAAGAAGAAGAGGCGGTGGTGACAACGGTTGTTAGCTAGTTAGTACACCGGTAGACAGACGGGCACAGCTTTCCCACAGTTCTGTTAACGACGGTAAGGGCAGGTGGGAAGGAAGGACACTGGACTCCGGTACACAGCAGGCGGGATAGGTAGCTAACTAGCTAGGACACCGGTAGACAATGTTCTTCGCCCCTGCCTGTCGGGCACTGCTTTCCCGCAGTTCTGTTAAGGACGGTGAGGGCAGGTGTTCGGCAGGCATTAACGAAGGACACCGTGTCCTAGCTAGGTCACCGGTCCTTCGCCTCCGAAAAACTCAGATAATACTTTTATTTCCCTTTTGATCCACATTTTAATCGCATAGACAATCAGGGGAAATCCAGAATATCAAAAGTGTCACACAAGCATGAACATGGCGTGCTCCAGGGTGGGGCGTTCATGCAGGAACCAATGGGATGCTCGATGCAGATGCAGGAATGCCTACATGCAGGAACGCCCTGAATTGCAGAAAACAATGCTCAAGAGTTTACACAAATATTAGCGTCTTAGCACTTATTGCAGGACTTTGACTGTGGGAAATCACCTTCTCAGTGACACCCACAAGAACACAACTATGATAAGTTTACACAAATATTAGCATGTTAGCTCTGCCTGTAGTTCTCTGAAACACAATTCACAAGAGTTTACACAAATATATACAAATATTGTTCTGTGGGTGTCACTGATACCCCATTACATGGGTGCACTGTCCATAAATAAGGCTGTACAGTGCATATAAGTATGCCCCCAATGCAATTAGTCAGTCTGATTTTAACCGTTTTTATATTGTATTTAATCATAAATTATGTAAAAAAAATATTCCAACCGTGTTTTGCATTATTTAGTCCAAATATGGCATGATTCCACTATTTGTATCCGTTTGCATCACTTTCAATTAGGGATTTTTATTTTGAAAGCGAACTGCAAATTCCACTATTGTGGCTAATCGTTATTGTGGCTAGCTTCACATAGGTAGGGACAATTTGTGTACGAGGGACGCTTGGTACCAGGGCCGCGTTCAGCAAAAGGACGGACACTGACATAACGTTGGCCAATGTTCAGATACAAATGTATTATGTAGAAGAAACATGCCTCTGATTCTAAGGAATCATGTCAGTTATATTCATGCATTTCTATCTGCACCGTTCCCAAAAAAAAATGTTTTTGTACTTAACATGCCCATGTGAACCCACTGAGCTATAGGAACCCGGAACCCTCTCTGCCCATCGCTTGACTTTGGAAAGCATCCGCAAATGGAAACGTGTGGTTCCCGCAACTGACCCCGCCCCGTTCTGTTACTTTCATTACAGGTTAACCGGGTCGTGTTTTGGCAAACTACCATGCACTTATTGATTTATCTTACCACTGTATGCTGAGCATGCAATTAGAGGCTGTCATTCTTCAGCGGACTTTTCTAAATCAGATGACATTGATGTAGGCCTTCCTGGAAACCGGACCGGACTTCTGCATTTGGGGCCTGGGGCACTGACATTTACATTACATGTTTAGTCATTTAGCAGACGCTCTTATCCAGAGCGACTTACAGTTAGTGAATACATATTTTTTCTGACCTTACATTTACATCATTTAGCAGACCTTGGGGGGGGATTTTGAAGGGGCGAATCACACATTGCGCCATGGTGCAGAGAGAAAACTGTGCATTTTTATAATGCTATTCTACAAATTTTTGTCATGAGGCAGAGATACTTTGTTGCTGTTTTATAGCTCATCTCATGCTTTTGTTCACAATTTGCCATGAGGCTGAGATAAATATTTAGCATTTTTAAAACACATTTCCTGCAATTCTACACATTTTCCTATCATATGCTATCTGGCGGCACCCGGGGCTACCGACCCTGTGCTGTGAATGAACATTGATTCAATTACCTAATTTATTATTGTGCTTAAGATATTTTCTCTGTTTTATGTGTGTGGAAAGTAATTTAGCACAGACAGGCCTATGCAAGGAGTCTATACATATACAGGTATACCAGGTATGTGTAGCCTATAGTCTGTCCTGTTTGGGGATGATTTGCAGTTCTAGGCATACAGATCTATAAATATAGCTGCAGGGATTTGTATAGACCAAAAAGACTACAAGTGCCAACAAGGACAGAGGAACCACAGAGGAACCACTCAGCTGTGCTTTAGCAATGAAAAGAAGAGACAGATGCATCTAAAAGCCTTTTATGTCTGGTCAATTCTGCCAATAGGGTGCATTTAACCCCTTCCTGTCCTCTGACCTACATTCCTAATGGTTCTGGTTTTCTGTCACAGCCAGTGGCTCAGGGCCTAACGTCTCAGCAGTGATGTGATGCTGCATTACAGCATTGTCTAGAAGCCCAATTATAATTTTAAGTTTACTCTGATGTAATCATAGACTGTAAATAATTTTAGACGAAGCCACCGATGACGTCATTTCATTGTTTCCTATGAGAATGCTCAGTGGCGCAAGAAGATCAGGAAGTGTCACCATTTTGCTACATGGAGTTTTTGGAAACATTAGATACACAATTTGAGCAACTCTAGGAAGTGACGTTGCAGGCTAGCTCAGTGTTGCACCCTCTCATTGAGTTTCTCAAGTTGAAGGCCGACGAGGTACTGCAGGCTGCCATTAGCAGGTAAATTATCCTTTTAACTTTGTCTGTGAGTGATTTTAAAGTAATCGGTTCAAGGACATACATCTGGTGAAATAAAAGCAATTATTGGTTCCATGGTGTTCGATGATTTTTTATATAGCCATGAATATTGACCACGAAGATCGCCATTTCCCCATTCTCTATAATGGGGATCCTGTTTTCTGGAAACAATGCCTGCAGTACCGCGGTCCTATGGAGGACTAAAAGTGCCACAATTAAATAAATAAATACACCATTAAATAATTACTTAAATGTGTCATTAATTAATTAAAATTAGAATTAAATACATAAATGTGTTATTAAATGTGTCATTAATTAATTCAAATACCGATTCATTTTATGTAAAATACATATATAATAATTTCACTATTTACATTTACATTTCATGGTCCTGCGTTGGAGTGCTTCCTGAATTACTTAAAACTGTCAAACTGACCCATCAAAAGTTGGTAGGCGGAACCTAACGCCTGATTGGTTACCCTCTGCATCAAGCCAAGACAAATCAATTCCGGATAATGGATTGATGCAGAGCTACTGAACACATTCCAATACACTGGGTGGCGCTATTCACCTCTACGTTGGTTTAGTTACACGGTTAAACAGAACTTTCATTGCAACGGCTAAAAATCAAGAGAAGACTCGGTCCTGCTAGCCCCAATGTTGAGACGCTGTGTGAGGTGCAGGACAAAATGTCTAAAAGTTGCCCGGAGCTGCTGAGAGAAGCAGCGAATTTGATTGAGGAAGCTCTGAGCAGAAGTCCAACGGCTCCCGCGGCACCGGTGACTCCGGCAGCTCAGTCACAGCAGATACCGGCCGCTCAATCACGTACACCTGTCCAAGGTAAGCTAAGTAATTTCATGTTAGCCAGGTGTGCTACTATTTAATGATTCGGGACACACGTGTAGGTTAAATTAGATCGACTCGAACATGTATTTGCATGCGGTATTATGATGCTTCGTGCGTGACACGTTTATTGTTAATGGGGGGGGAAGCATAAACCTAGCTAGTTCGCTAATCGGCTAAATGGTGTTAGCTGGCTTGAGCATCCCAAGATAGAAGTAGAGGCTGTTTTAGCTGACTGGTGACCATTGAGCTGTTACGTTTTTCTGTGTTGCAGCGGAGGTAGCAAGGCTCTTTGCGCCATATAACATTGGAGCCAGAAGGAATATGACGAGACGACCAGCACAAGTCCAAGTTAGCCGAAGAAGCTACACACACACTGTCTGTTGTTTGGCTGACCACAATGCGGATAAAATTCCAAGCGTACTGTTTAAAGCTGAACTTCTTACTTCAGGACTTGGAGAGCAAAAAGTAACATTTTCAGGTCAGTGCGAAACTAGGCATTTACCAAAAGTAAAAAAAGTTTGTACTGTCTGTGGCTTGTTGAAATTATTTGCATTTCTTTTTATAGTGACTCAAACTTAATTGGTGTTCATAGTGTCAATAATAGTTATCACAGGCTTATTTGCTTAATTTAAGGTGAGGTGAGTTATGATTTTGTTTTGTTTTTTTCTCCAGGGAATGACCACGATCCCATGGTTATAACAAATAAACTGATGGAAGTGTTTCCGAAGCTCCAACAAGGGGGAGGCTTTGAATTTCTAAAACTTGTAGGATCTACTCGCAGTCGAAATCTTGCGTTGCTTCAGTGTCCCAGCACTGGATACACCCTTGCCTATCTGAAAGATCCATCGACGATGATTGGACAGGCTACAATCTACATACGTCCACTTCAACAGGATCTACCCTTAGATTGTGTACATACATTTACAGAGACTTAGTTTAATACATAATCAAAACAAAGATTACTGGTGACTTTTAATCATTAATTAAAAGCCATTTGTTGTTGTTGTTAGGAGAGCTCACGTCCTGCCTCTGGTCCAGTCATCCCCTGCATCACTTGTCAGAAGGAAGTTCCCTTTTCAGAGATGAAGCTGCACAGATTGAGCTGCAATGGGTATGTACTTCTTAAAGCAATGCAAGGGTAGCATAATTTATTTTCTTTGGGAATATGTCTCTCTTATTGTTGTGCACACAAATAAGCGAGTATGACCATCATTTCAATTGTGTTAACTTCAAGGACACCCATGCAGGAATCAGAAAGAGAACAAGAGGGAGGCCAAAGTGAAGAAAATGATAGTGAGACAGCCCTAGTCAGTGACAGTGTTCCAGTGAGGCCTGAAACATCAGCTGAGAGTGCAGTAGTACCGGCAGTGATTGTCAACGAGGAGTTGGATCGCAAAGAAACAGACAGTGGTTTGTGTCATCACAATAGTGTTGCTATAAGATTGTGTGTAACTGAAAAGTTAATAGAAAGATAACACCTGTAGGATATAATTAGATAAGATAATACAGTTACAGACAACTAACCACTTAGTCATTATATCCACAATATGATAGTTATTTATCCGAAATCTAAATGTGGAAGATATTTTGTGAATGCACCAATTGTCAACCTTACAATATCGTTGCAATATCGACATCAAGGTGTTAGGTCAAAAATGTGATATTTGATTTTCTCCATATTGCCCAGCCCTAATGTCAATGCATACACAGTTCAGATGAATTGACACAAGTTCAGTGTCTTTGAAAACATTAACACACTGTGCAGTAGTTGACTTTTTTTTCTTCCATTTACTAAAATCAAACTGTTCTGCACCTTCAGTGCTAACAGTACAGCATTCATGTTAGTCATTCTGTGGACCATAATGAGACAGGAAGCTTCAAAGAAACAGCTTTTTTTCCTTTCTTTTAAAAGGAAAGTAAACTTTCAGTTTTTCCTTGCTTGTTCTAACACAACAAATAAAAACATGGGTTGGACATCAGTCTAAGATTCTTGATAACACTTCCACAGTCTCTACATATAGTCTAAGTGCATCAGTAACAGAAACTCCTGGAGCTGGCAAAATTGCAACCTCTTCATCTGAGAGCTCACGGGCCAGCTGAACCTCGGGGACTGACACAGTGCCTCGATGAAGGCAGTGAGGTCCGTTCCAATCGATCCCATATTCTTCAGGAACCTGAATGGATGACAAGCATAATCAGTCTTGTACTTAAAACTAGTTTGACATGTCCTTACACAAGATTGTTATTTTTGGTCACCAAGGCAGTGAGAAATGAAATGTTACTTATTCAGTTTTTTAAAATAATACAGCTTTGCATAGTATGCACTGTAGAAACTACAGCTCACAGGTTGATCTTTAAAAGCTCGGGAGATTTTAAAGAGACAATAATCTATAGTAAATGTTTCATTTAAAGTATCACATTTAGCACCATTTTTTTCTCCCATAATTCCTTTGGGGAAACAATTTTAAGAAAGTGTTTAAAGTTCATTGTTAACCTCAGTAGGATCCTCCTCAGGGCCTTGCTCTCTGTAACTTCTCCAGAGTTGCTGTGGTGACTGATTCCTTTCAGTTCTAAGACCGTGGAAGTTCCAAGCATCTCGAAAAGAGTCGAGGCTTTGCTGAACCAGTGGAAGGAAAATCCGGTGCAGAGCGAAAAGATGGACTTCATTGTCTGGATTCAGTGTCTCCTGATCTTCCAATGAAGTAAAGATCTGATAGAAGAGGTCCAGGGCATGTTCATAAACATCTCTCCACATCCTCTCTATTCTGTGTTTAGGATAAAATTGAGAAATTGTTAATTTATGACATATGCTAAAGTACATTCAACTAGTATGTTAGTTGTGTGAGCCTAGTTGCCAAACATATTTCTTTACCGCTGATTGTGGACACTTCTGCCTGTGATGTGTGAATTCCTGTCGGTACCTCTGCTTCTGATCATGAATTCTGCTACATCTGCATTCTCCCCCCCTTTGTCAGACCGTACCCTTGATGGCAGCCCATACTGCTCAACAGCGGCGATAAAGCTCTGTAAGACCGTATGAGCTCTATTATTGCCGGCCACAGTCAGGTAGACCACTAAACGACTGAATCCATCCACCCCACCGTGGACAACAAATCTCCACCTGTTGCAAACACATGAAAAAATATAACAATTGTAATGAAACATATAGAAAGATGCATTGTTTATCTGCTAATATCACTGACCTGATAAGCTTATGGTGGCCATCTATATGCCACAAAGAGTTTGGGCCAGGAACAAAATACTGCCGTCGCCTTAATACACGCAGCCTCAGACGTCTCATGTAGACTCCCTCTGCATTGACTCTGCGTAAAGACTCTTGCAGTCTTGAGACTGAGGGGAGGAATTTAAAATGAATAACCACACACTCACTGGCTACTTATTTTGAGGATATAGTGGTGTCATAATAAAATAAATAATGTGTGTAAAACAGTCAACTATTACAGAACCACCACAGCTTCAAAAATGTACTTTACTGTCAGATATTGTACATATACATATATATATATGTATATATATGTATGTATATATATATATATATATACATACACATATATATACACATATATAAAAATTATATATACATATACATATATATATATATATACACACATACATACATACATATACATATATATATTTATATATATATACATACATATACATACATATATATACATACATACATATATTTATATATATATTTATATATATATATATACATACACACATATATATACATATATATACACATATACATATATATACACATATATATATATATATACACACATACATACATACATATACATATATATATTTATATATATATACATACATATACATACATATATATACATACATACATATATTTATATATATATTTATATATATATATATACATACACACATATATATACATATATATACACATATACATATATATACACATATACATATATATATACACACATATATAGATAGATAGATAGATAGATAGATAGATAGATAGATAGATAGATAGATAGATAGATAGATAGATAGATAGATAGATAGATAGATAGATAGATAGATAGATAGATAGATAGATAGATAGATAGATAGATAGATAGATAGATAGATAGATAGATAGATACCACATGCTCGAACAGAGATGACCTGAGATTTTTTGCCTCCTATGATATTTTGCTTTTCTATGATTATATTATACCCTTTACAGCAGGGGCACATCCGGACAGCTGAGAATATTACTGTCAGATATTGTTCCACCTCTATTAAACAGGAGGCTAAAAATCACAGGACATGTCTATCCTGATGATACAAGTCAGCCGTCCTGAAATGTGTGTTTCTCTTCACATTTCTTCTACACATTCTACATCTCAGAGGCGATGTCTTTCCATAAGCGGGCTTCCTTCACCTTTCAAAGGGGCAGAGCTCCAAATTAAAAATACATTTAAATAATGCCCATATTATTATCTACTCACTTGGAACATGCACACCTCTTGCATTCAGGTGACCACGCATTAGCTTGTAGCCGGTGTTTGGATGACTTCTGTGAATTTCACTTACAATACGGTCTAACTCCTCATCATTCACAGCTGAATAGAGATCTGTCTTTCTGTACAAACAAGAAAAACACAACATCAAGTAATGTTACCTTAAACGTCATATTCTTTCCGAGTGTATGAGAGCAGCAATTCATAAACAGAAAACTCATGAATTTAGTGTAAATACCTTAAACTGTATTGTTGCATGCGCCTCCTGATGGTCCTCTTTGACACACCGAACATCGCTGCAATTTGAACTGCGGGAACTCCACAAAGAAGTTGATGCTCCAGAACTGCACTCGGTATGTCAAACGCCAAACGCCCCGGTCCCTGTGTGTGTTGGGCCTGAAGTGCCCTGGTACCAGAGAAGCGGTGGACAACTTCTTCTAGATTTGCAATCACTCTGTGGTCGATATCTTCGTCGGAAAGTGCGGAAATGACTCCAACAACTTCAATAAGTTCCTCTGCTTTACTAGCTACATGCTCTGGGTCAGCAGGTCCTGCTTCTACATCCTCTGCTAAGTTTAAAATGTCTCTAACCAACTCCCTGGAAAGTTCACGGAGATCCTCCATTGTCTCTATCCAGGTTGGCCTACTCTACTTCAGACCAAAGCAATGGATCAGACTAGATTCGCGTTAGCCCCGCCCACTGACTTTGATGGGTCAGTTTGACAGTTTTAAGTAATTCATGAATCACTGCAATGCAGGATCATGAAATGTAAATGTAAATAGTGAAATAATTATATATGTATTTTACATAAAATGAATCGGTATTTGAATTAATTAATGACACATTTAATAACACATTTATGTATTTAATTCTAATTTTAATTAATTAATGACACATTTAAGTAATTATTTAATGGTGTATTTATTTATTTAATTGTGGCACTTTTAGTCCTCCATAGCGGTCGGCCTTCAACTTGAAATCCTCAATGTGAGGGGCAGTCGTTCTCCCCTGGATGTAATAGATGCATGTAGGAAATGAGAGAAATAATTTTACACCAAGCACAGCACAATTTGTCATTCGACTCTTTGTCAATCAATACAAATCAAATTACATAGTTGCATCAGTATTTTGCATTTCTTCACAATCACATAACCTTTAAAAGTTTGCTTCAAAGCAGTTATTTAGTCTTTAAAAAAAAACATTTGACCACAGAAGTTTGACAGAAGCACCTTCTAGTGTATGTATGAATAAATACATCTGCACTACAACACAATACTACAACCTTTCTTTTATGTCTTTCATCATTTAGCTAGAGACAAAATATTTTCTAGTATGGCTACATGTTATCAGGCACACAATCATTGTAGGTAGTACTTGTCCACGTCCATCCGTCCTTTCAGAAAGTTCTCTAGGGTCTTGATAGGCACCTCCACCACAGCATTGTTGACCCTATCATTCAGGCCGTAGGCCCCAAACACGGGGAGGCAGTAGCGCTCTAGGTAGGGGGCATTGTGGTCGTAGTCTAGCCAGCAGTCTGCCGTCCACATGTACTCTGGGATGCCCACACAGTCCTGGTTGTCCCGCCAGATCATGTTCCCGGCCGAGGTGACTCCTGTGTCGACATAGGTGTTGCCACAGCAGTAGTTGTTGAGGCGTTGTCTGATGCGGTCCAAATGCTGGGCCCAGGGGCCGGTGTTGAACTAAGGCACTACATTGGTCAGGGTGTAGGTGGCTGCCTTTTCCAGGGGCTCAGACTGGTGCTGGTCTGGGTTCAGGTGGCCTCTCTCGTACTGGGTCACGTCTGCAAAGTCCTCCAGCACCGCCTGACTGTCCATGAGACGCATGTGTATCTGAATCGACTGGGGGAAGGGCTCCATATTACTACTGGCTTTACTGGAGGCCAGCTAGAAGGAGGGAGAGAGGCAGAGAGAGAAATAGAGAGAGAGAGAGAGAGAGGTAGTGTGGGCTCTTGAGTTCTTCTGCAAAAAGATAGAATTAGAGTTAGATAAATGAAGATAAACTTGAATTTATTCGCAAGGACTTATACAGGATACTAACCTCAACATCAAAACCTTCAATCCAAATCAAAATTCAATACCTAAAACCTTGATTTTGTACAAAATTACCTGAATGAACTATTACTACCAAGGACTATCAATAAAACATTTTTTTTACAAACCAAAACCTGCAGAAGAAACACAGCGGAACCTGGAAATACCATCCAACACAAAACTGAGTGAGTAATGTTCAGTCTGAACCTACAATTGAAGTCGGAAGTTTACATACACCTTAGCCAAATACATTTAAACTCAGTTTTTCACAATTCCTGACATTTAATTCTAGTAAAAATTCCCTGTCTTAGGTCAGTTAAGATCACCACTTTATTTTAAGAATGTGAAATGTCAGAATAATAGTAAAGAGAATGATTTATGATTTTATTTCTTTCATCACAATCCCAGTGGGTCAGAAGTTTACATACACTCAATAAGTATTTGGTAGCATTGACTTTAAATTGTTTAACTTGGGTCAAACGTTTCAGGTAGCCTTCCACAAGCTTCCCACAATAAGTTGGGTGAATTTTGGCCCATTCCTCCTGACTGAGCTGGTTTAACTGAGTCAGGTTTGTAGGCCTCCTTGCTCACACACGCTTTTTCAGTTCTGCCCACACATTTTCTATAGGCTTGAGGTCAGGCCTTTGTGATGGCCAATCCAATACCTTGACTTTGTTGTCCTTAAGCCATTTTGCCACAACTTTGGAAGTATGCTTAGGGTCATTGTCCATTTGGAAGACCCATTTGCGACCAAGCTTTAACTTCCTGACTGATGTCTTGAGATGTTGCTTCAATATATCCACATCATTTTCCTTCCTCATGATGCCATCTATTTTGTGAAGTGGACCAGTCCCTCCTGCAGCAAAGCACCCACACAGCATGATGCTGCCACCCCCGTGCTTCATGGTTGGGATGGTGTTCTTCGGCTTGCAAGCATCCCCCTTTCTCCTCCAAACATAACAATGGTCATTATGGCCAAACAGTTTTAATTTTTTTCATCAGACCAGAGGACATTTCTCAAAAATACACAGTGGTCCTCTGTAGCTCAGCTGGTAGAGCACGGCGCTTGTAACGCCAAGGTAGTGGGTTCGATCCCCGGGACCACCCATGCACAAAAAAATGTATGCACGCATGACTGTAAGTCGCTTTGGATAAAAGCGTCTGCTAAATGGCATATTATTATTTTTATTATTATAAAAAAGTGCGATCTTTGTCCCTATGTGCAGTTGCAAACCGTAGTCTGGCTTTTTTATGGCGGTTTTGGAGCAGTGGCTTCATCCTTGCTGAGCGGGCTTTCAGGTTATGTCGATATAGGACTCATTTTACTGTGGATATAGATACTTTTGTACCTGTTTCCTCCAGCATCTTCACAAGGTCGTTTGCTGTTGTTCTGGGATTGATTTGCACTTTTTTCACCAAAGTACGTTCAACTCTAGGAGACAGAACGCGTCTCCTTCCTGAGCGGTATGACGGCTGCGTGGTCCCATGGTGTTTATACTTGCGTACTATTGTTTGTACAGATGAACGTGGTACCATCAGGCGTTTGCAAATTGCTCCTAGGGATGAACCAGACTTATGGAGGTCTACAATTTCAAATAAAATAAAATAAAATTGTATTTACCACATGCGCCGAACACAACAGGTGTACACATTACCGTGAAATGCTTACTTCCAGCCCTTAACCAACAATGCATTTATTTCTTAATAAAAAGTAAAATAAAACAACAACAACAACAAAGTGTTGAGAAAAAAATAGCAGAAGTAAAATAAAATAACAGTAAGGAGGCTATATACATGGGGTACCGGTGCAGAGTCAATGTGCGGGGGCACCGGCTAGTTGAGGTAATATGTACATGTGGGTAGAGTTAAAGTGACTATGCATAAAGATGGGGTGGGGGTGGGGGGGGTAGTGCAAATAGTCTGGGTAACCATGATTAGCTGTTCAGGAGTCTTATGGCTTGGGGGTAGAAGCTATTGAGAAGCCTTTTGGACCTAGACTTGGCGCTCCGGTACCGCTTGCCGTGCGGTAGCAGAGAGAACAGTCTATGACTAGGGTGTCTGGAGTCTTTGACAATTTTGTGGGCCTTCCTCTGACACCGCCTGGTATAGAGGTCCAGGATGGCAGGAAGCTTGGCCCCAGTGATGTACTGGGCCATACGCACTACCCTCTGTAGTGCCTTGCGGTCGGAGGCCGAGCAGTTGCCATACCAGGCAGTGATGCAACCAGTCAGGATGCCCTCAATGGTGCAGCTGTATAACTTTTTGAGGATCTGAGGACCCATGCCAAATCTTTTCAGTCTCCTGAGGGGGAATAGGCTTTGTCGTGCCCTCTTCACGACTGTCTTGGTGTGTTTGGACCATGATAGTTCGTTGGTGATGTGGACACCAAGGAACTTGAAGCTCTCAACCTGTTCCACTACAGCCCAGTCGATGAGAATGGGGGCATGCTCAGTCCTCTTTTTTTTCCTGTAGTCCACAATCATCTCCTTTGTCTTGGCCACGTTGAGGGAGAGGTTGTTATCCTGGCACCACACGGCCAGGTCTCTGACCTCCTCCCTATAGGCTGTCATCATTGTCGGTGATCAGGCCTACCACTGTTGCATCGTCGGCAAATTTAATGATGGTGTTAGAGTCATGCCTGGCACGAACAGGGGGTACAAGAGGGGACTGAGCACGCACCCCTGAGGATCAGCGTGGCAGATGTGTTGTTACCTACCCTTACCACCTGGGGGCGGCCAGTCAGGAAGTCCAGGATCCAGTTGCGGAGGGAGGTGTTTAGTCCCAGGATCCTTAGCTTAGTGATGAGCTTTGAGGGCACTATGGTGTTGAACGCTGAGCTTTAGTCAATGAATAGCATTCTCACGTAGGTGTTCCTCTTGTCCAGGTGGGAAAGGGCAGTGTGGAGTGCAATAGAGATTGCATCATCTGTGGATCTGTTGGGGCGGTATGCAAATTGGAGTGGGTCTAGGGTTTCTGGGATATTGGTGTTGATGTGAGCCATGACCAGCCTTTCAAAACACTTCATGGCTACAGACGTCAGTGCTACGGGTCGGTAGTCATTTAGGCAGGTTATCTTAGTGTCCTTGGGCACAGGGACTATGGTGGTCTGCTTCAAACATGTTGGTATTACAGACTCAGTCAGGGACATGTTGAAAATGTCAGTGAAGACACTTGCCAGTTGGTCAGCACATGCTCGGAGTACACGTCCTGGTAATCCGTCTGGCCATGTGGCCTTGTGAATGTTGACCTGCTTAAAAGTCTTACTCACATCGGCTACGGAGAGCGTGATCACATAGTCATCCGGAACAGCTGGTGCTCTCATGCATGCTTCAGTGTTGCTTGCCTCGAAGCGAGCATAGAAGTGGTTTAGCTCATCTGGTAGGCTTGTGTCACTTGGCAGCTCGCGGCTGTGCTTCCCTTTGTAGTCTGTAATAGTTTTCAAGCCCTGCCACATCCTACGAGCATCAGAGCCGGTGTAGTATGATTCAGTCTTAGTCCTGTATTGACTCTTTGCCTGTTTGATGGTTCGTCGGAGGGCATAGCGGGATTTCTTATAAGCATCCGGGTTAGAGTCCCGCTCCTTGAAAGCGGCAGCTCTACCCTTTAGCTCAGTGCGGATGTTGCCTGTAATCCATGGCTTCTGGTTGGGGTATGTACGTACGGTCACTCTGGGGATGACGTCATCGATGCACTTATTGATGAAGCCAGTGACTGATGTGGTGTACTCCTCAATGCTCTCCGAAGAATCCCGGAACATGTTCCAGCCTGTGCTAGCAAAACAGTCCTGTAGCTTAGCATCTGCGTCATCTGACCACTTTTTTATTAACCGAGTCACTGGTGCTTCCTGCTTTAGTTTTTGCTTATAAGCAGGAATCAGGAGGATAGAGTTATGTTCAGATTTGCGAGGGAGAGCTTTGTATGTGTCTCTGTGTGTGGAGTAAAGGTGGTCTAGTGTTTTTTTCTCCTCAGGTTGCACATTTAACATGCTGGTAGAAATTAGGTAGAACGGATTTAAGTTACCCTGCATTAAAGTCCCCGGCGACTAGGAGCGCTGCCTCTGGATGAGTGTTTTCCTGTTTAGTTATGGCCTTATACAGCTCATTGAGTGCAATCTTAATGCCAGCATTGGTTTGGGGTGGTAAATAGACAGCTATGAAAAATATAGATGAAAACTCTCTTGGTTAATAGTGTGGTCTACAGCTTATCATAAGATACTTTTGATTTTCCCATGATGTCAACCAAAGAGGCACTGAGTTTGAAGGTAGGCCTTGAAATACATCCACAGGCACACCTCCAATTGACTCAAATGATGTAATTTAGCCTATCAGAAGCTTCTAAAGCCATGACATCATTTTCTGGAATTTTCCAAGCTATTTAAAGGCACAGTCAACTTAGTGTATATAAACTTCTGACCCACTGGAATTGTGATACAGTGAATTATAAGTGAAATAATCTGTCTGTAAACAATTGTTGAAAAAATTGCTTGTGTCATGCACAAAGTAGATGTCCTTACCGACTTGCCAAAACTATGGTTTGTTAACAAGACATTTGTGGAGTGGTTGAAAAACGTGTTTTAATGACACCAACCTAAATGTATGTAAACTTCCGACTTCAACTGTACTTCTGAAGCCAAAAAGTAAAAGACAATAATCTCTAGGTAATTTTGTTATATAAAGCTTAATAAATAAGGCTACTAAGCTACCAAACTGCTAGGACAGAACTGAACTGAACTGGCTGCAACTTCAATTAGCATGGAAGTGTGAAGTGAGAGGGGTGAAAACTCTTGAGCCTAACAATGGCTGGAGAGTTCCACAGCCACCCCTACCCAAATGCAGAGGCCTTTGAAGCACCCATGGCTTATCCCTGTGTAGAGGTCATTACAATAAAGTACCCCATGGATATTAAAAGTAACACTGCACGGAATAAGTCAAAATAAAAAAAAAGATCCTCAAGGACAATCCAGAGACACTATTTGCTGACTGCTAAAGAGGGTAACGTAAGCAACTTAATTTTCCATACAGACCATCCCCTGGCATGGCACAGTGCTATAAGAGCACACTACCCCTATGTCAAGAGAGAGGGTATTGGCCCAGGGTTGAAACTCAGAATACTATACATTGAGGAAATTGAAACAACCTCTGTCAATGTCTACAAGTCTGGAACAGTAATGGTTCAGGGCATCCTCATGCAGTTCCAGCAGGAGTTTTACAGGATCAAAGAGACAGCACAGCAGGAAAAGCTCCCTCTCTGTAACGACTCCCCCATCCTGAGTGAGTCTGATCACATCTCTTCAAACTGTCCTGCAAACGAGGATAGTCAACCCCCAGAACTGAACACACCCAGGTCCCACAACTGCACTGCTCCTCAATCATTGAGAGGGATACATTCACAGAGCTGGAGAGAGACATGGTGGAGCTCAGAGAGCTAGTCCACACAATCCAGACAGAACAACCCCACAAAACAGACCAGCACATCAACACCCCCCAAACAAGACCCGGAGGGCAGAAGGTGGAGATGGCCGGCCGTCTAAGACAGCTGGCTAATCTACGGACTGAGAAGAGAGAACTTAAAGAGGCACACATGGCACTGAAAGAAGAGGTGAGAAAGCTGAGGTGTGACAGAGAGCAGGACACTCCCCAGAGAAGCCAGCAGAACAGCCCACCTCAGACCCGGACCACAACATCAACACCACAATGGGACAGACAACACAGAACCAACCAACCCAACAGACCCCACCCCCTCCTAACAGCCCCCCTGTCAGCTCCCCTGATAGCCCTCTTGACAACCCCCACACATCCACTGAGGACACACAAAAGCCAGAGATTGTGCTCCTCATTGACTCAAATGGCAAATACATTCAAGAGGATAAACTTTTTCCCTAACACAAAGTGGCTAAACTCTGGTGCCCAAACACTAGGCATGCCCTGGAGCTGTTGTCAGAGGACAGACTAGGGTCCCCCAGCCACATCATAATTCACACAGGCACAAATGACCTGAGGGCCCAGCGGGAAAGGGTGGCCACAGCACTCAAGGTAGTGATTGAAAAAGCTTCTTCCACTTTCCCCAATGCACAAGTGGTTATCTCCATCCTGCTACCACGAAAATACTTTCACCCTGCCACCATACAGCGGGTGAATGCAAGCATTTGGCGAGACTGTGCCTCAAAACCTAATGTCTACCTGGCCAACCACTCCACCCTGGACTTGAACAGCCTTTACGACCAGGTCCACCACTACAAGACAGCAATCCCAACTTTTGCCAGGACCCTGAAGGACGTCACCCTCAACCATAGACCCAGCACATCACACAGGCGCAACAGAGCAACGGACACCCCGCCTAGACCAGCAAGACACCCTCACAGACCTGCAAGATCCCCTCCTGAAGGACCTGCACCGAGAGAACCCACACCAAGAGGACCTACACCCAGACCACAGCATAACCAGCCACACCCCAAGCAGTTAAGACCACCCCAAGCAAACCCGGGCACACCCTATATAGCCCCCCCCATATCAGACCTATGCCCCTTCTGCCCACCCCATGCCCCCCGCCCCTGCGGCAAGGACCTCAACACTGCACCGAATAAGTAAAAAAAAAAAAAAGATCCTCAAGGACAATCCAGAGACATTATTTTCTGACTGCTAAAGAGGGGAACGTAAGCAACTTAATTTTAACAGCAGGACATACAGTGAGGGGAAAAAGTATTTGATCCCCTGCTGATTTTGTACGTTTGCCCACTGACAAAGAAATGATCAGTCTATAATTTTAATGGTAGGTTTATTTGAACAGTGAGAGACGGAATAACAACAAAAAAATCCAGAAAAACGCATGTCAAAAATGTTATAAATTGATTTGCATTTTAATGAGGGAAATAAGTATTTGACTCCCTCTCAATCAGAAAGATTTCTGGCTCCCCGGTGTCTTTAATACAGGTAATGAGCTGAGATTAGGAGCACACTCTTAAAGGGAGTGCTCCTAATCTCAGCTTGTTACCTGTATAAAAGACACCTGTCCACAGAAGCAATCAATCAATCAGATTCCAAACTCTCCACCATGGCCAAGACCATAGAGCTCTCCAATGATGTCAGGGACAAGATTGTAGACCTACACAAGGCTGGAATGGGCTACAAGACCATCGCAAAGCAGCTTGGTGAGAAGGTGACAACAGTTGGTGCGATTATTCGCAAATGGAAGAAACACAAAAGAACTGTCAATCTCCCTCGGCCTGGGGCTCCATGCAAGATCTCACCTCGTGGAGTTGCAATGATCATGAGAACGGTGAGGAATCAGCCCAGAACTACACGGGAGGATCTTGTCAATGATCTCAAGGCAGCTGGGACCATAGTCACCAAGAAAACAATTGGTAACACAATACGCCGTGAAGGACTGAAATCCTGCAGCGCCCGCAAGGTCCCCCTGCTCAACAAAGCACATATACAGGGAAGTCTGAAGTTTGCCAATGAACATCTGAATGATTCAGAGGAGAACTGGGTGAAAGGTTCGAGTTGCCAAACTTCAGCCTCGAAACCTTAATGACTTGGAGAAGATCTGCAAAGAGGAGTGGAACAAAATCCCTCCTGAGATGTGTGCAAACCTGGTGGCAAACTACAAGAAACTTCTGACCTCTGTGATTGCCAACAAGGGTTTTGCCACCAAGTACTAAGTCGTGTTTTGCAGAGGGGTCAAATACTTATTTCCCTCATTAAAATGCAAATCAATTCATAACATTTTTTACCTGCGTTTTTTCTGGATTTTTTAGTTGTTATTCTGTCTCTCACTGTTCAAATAAACCTACCATTAAAATTATAGACTGATCATGTCTTTGTCAGTGGGCAAACGTACAAAATCAGCAGGGGATCAAATACTTTTTTCCCTCACTGTATGCCCAGGCCATTAGCAGAGCAACAGGCCCAACCCCCACTATTACACCCGCCCAAGCACCATCCTGCAACCTATGAGGTATGTATCAGATGCTCAACATGCTCTGCTCACACCTGCTGTGATGGTCCGGGCCTAAACCACACAAAAACAACACTAGACACTATGGAATACAAAGCTTTTACTATCTCATCCTGGAATATAGAAGGTCTGAGGTCATCTGCCTTTGGCCTAAAGAGCAGGAACCCAGACTTCATCAAAGAAATTGGAAATACAGACATTGTCATCCTACAAGAAACATGGTATAAAGGAGACAGACCCACTGGTTGCCCTCTAGGTTGCAGAGAGCTGGTAGTCCCATCCACCAAACTACCAGGTGTGAAACAGGGAAGAGACTCAGGGGGTATGCTAATTTGGTATAGAGCAGACCTAACCCACTCTATTAAATTAGTCAAAACAGGAACATTTTACATCTGGCTAGAAATTAATAAGGAAGTTATCTCAACAGAGAAACATGTCCTCATGTGTGCTACCTATATCCCCCCAGTAGAATCCCCATACTTTAACGATGACAGCTTCTCCATCTTAGAGGGGGAGATCAACCATTTCCAGGCACAGGGACATGTACTAGTCTGTGGCGACCTAAGAACCTGACAGCCTCAGCACACAGGGGCACAAACACCTATGTGGAGGGGACAGCATTCCCTCCCCCATATGACACTCTAGACACAACTACGACAACATAACCAACAAAAACAGGTCACCACTCCTTCAGCTCTATCGGATGCTGGGTATGTACATAGTCAATGGAAGGCTTCGAGGGGACTCCTACGGTAGGTACACATATAGCTCATGTCTTGGCAGTAGTACTGTAGACTACTTTATCACTGACCTCAACCCAGAGTCTCTTAGAGCGTTCACAGTCAGTCCACTGGTACCCCTATCAGATCACATCAAAATCACACTCTACTTGAACAGACCTATGCCCAATCATGAGGAATCAAAGCCAAAGGAACTGAATAATATTAAGAAATGCTATAGATGGAAGGAAAGTAGTGTGGAAATCTAGCAAAAAACTATTAGGCAACAACAAATTCAATCCCTTCTAGACAATTTCCTGGACAAAATGTTTCACTGTAATAGTGAAGGTGTGAACTTGGCAGTAGAAAACCTAAACAGTATATTTGACCTCTCAGCTTCTAAAAATGTAAAGCAGACAACTGAAAATTAACAACAATGACAAATGGTTTGATGAAGAATGCAAACAACTAAGAAAGAAATTGAGAAACCAACCAACCAAAAACATAGACCCAGAAAACCTGAGCCTTCACTATGGTGAATCACTAAAACAATACAGAAATACACTATGAAAAAGGAAGGAACAGCACGTCAGAAATCAGCTCAATGTAATTGAAGAATCCATAGAATCTAACCACTTCTGGGAAAATTGGAAAACTCTAAACAAACAACAACACGAAGAGTTATCTATCCAAAACGGAGATGTATGAATAAACCCCTTCTCCAATCTTTTTGGCCCTATAACAAAGAACAAACAGCAAAAACATATACAGTGAGTGAAAAAAGTATTTGATCCCCTGCTGATTTTGTACGTTTGCCCACTGACAAAGACATGATCAGTCTATAATTGTAATGGTAGGTTTATTTGAACAGTGAGAGACAGAATAATAACAAAAAAATCCAGAAAAACGCATGTCAAAAATGTTATAAATTGATTTGCATTTTAATGAGGGAAATACGTATTTGACCCCTCTGCAAAACATGACTTAGTACTTGGTGGCAAAACCCTTGTTGGCAATCACAGAGGTCAGACGTTTCTTGTAGTTGGCCACCGGGTTTCCACACATCTCAGGAGGGATTTTGTCCCACTCCTCGTTGCGGATCTTCATTAAGGTTTCGAGGCTGACGTTTAGCAACTCGAACCTTCAGCTCCCTCCACAGATTTTCTATGGGATTAAGGTCTGGAGACTGGCTAGGCCACTCCAGGACCTTAATGTGCTTCTTCTTGAGCCACTCTTTTGTTGCCTTGGCCATGTGTTTTGGGTCATTGTCATGCTGGAATACCCATCCACGAACCATTTTCAATGCCCTGGCTGAGGGAAGGAGGTTCTCACCCAAGATTTGACGGTACATGGCCCCGTCCATCGTCCCTTTGATGCGGTGAAGTTGTCCTGTCCCCTTAGCAGAAAAACAACCCCAAAGCATAATGTTTCCACCTCCATGTTTGACGGTGGGGATGGTGTTCTTGGGGTCATAGGCAGCATTCCTCCTCCTCCAAACACGGCGAGTTGAGTTGATGCCAAAGAGCTCGATTTTGGTCTCATCTGACCACAACACTTTCACCCAGTTCTCCTCTGAATCATTCAGATGTTCATTGGCAAACTTCAGACGGCCCTGTATATGTGCTTTCTTGAGCAGGGGGACCTTGCGGGCGCTGCACGATTTCAGTCCTTCACGGCGTAGTGTGTTACCAATTGTTTTCTTGGTGACTATGGTCCCAGCTGCCTTGAGATCATTGACAAGATCCTCCCATGTAGTTCTGGGCTGATTCCTCACCGTTCTCATGATCATTGCAACTCCACGAGGTGAGATCTTGCATGGAGTCCCAGGCCGAGGGAGATTGACAGTTCTTTTGTGTTTCTTCCATTTGCGAATAATCACACCAACTGTTGTCACCTTCTCACCAAGCTGCTTGGCGATGGTCTTGTAGCCCATTCCAGCCTTGTGTAGGTCTAAAATCTTGTCCCTGACATCCGTGGAGAGCTCATTGGTCTTGGCCATGGTGGAGAGTTTGGAATCTGATTGAATGATTGCTTCTGTGGACAGGTGTCTTTTATACAGGTAACAAACTGAGATTAGGAGCACTCCCTTTAAGAGTGTGCTCCTAATCTCAGCTCGTTACCTGTATAAAAGACACCTGGGAGCCAGAAATCTTTCTGATTGAGAGGGGGTCAAATACTTATTTCCCTCATTAAAATGCAAATCAATTTATAACATTTTTGACATGCGTTTTTCTGGATAGTTTTGTTGTTATTCTGTCTCTCACTGTTCAAATAAACCTATCATTAAAATTATAGACTGATCATTTCTTTGTCAGTGGGCAAACGTACAAAATCAGCAAGGGATCAAATACTTTTTTCCCTCACTGTACATGATCAAATACAAATCTTAGAATCAACTATTAAAGACTACCAGAACCCATTGGATTCTCCAATTTCATTGAATGAACTACTGGACAAAATACAAACCCTCCAACCCAAAAAGGCCTGTGGGGTTGATGGTATTCTAAATGAAATGATAAAATATACAGACCACAAATTCCAATTAACTAAACTTAAACTCTTTAACATCATCCTCAGCCAGTGGCGGCTCCTGAAAAAATTCTCAGGGGGGGCAATTTTTCTGATGATTTAGGTGACCTACACACATTTAAAAAAAGATATGTCCAGCAACAACATGAAGACAGGGGCAGCATATGAATGATTCAGTCAATCAATGCCAGAAGCATTTATTGACTGATCTCAAAAGTGTTGGCTTACAAAAGCAAAATAAGTTATCACAGTAAAAATAATCAAGGGTGTTCTTTCACATTCCTCAACACTGCATAAACAATATGCATTTCCATAAACAAATGAAATATCAGCTGAAAATACAGCATCTTGGTATTTGTTCAGATTGCAGGATCAACAAGAGCTTTTACCACATTTTTTGCCTCATGGTTGAATTGGAAATATGTGCACCTGAGCATAATTCACAACAAGCAAGCAGGAGCTTTTGATAGAGGCTACTGAAAACATTGATGCAAGTTATTGGTAATAAGAAATTTTTATAGACTTCCATATTCTGCCCTCTTGTATAGATTTGTGAAAATGAACAGTGATAGACATTTTGCCTGAAAACAGAATTTGAAAATAATTTCTAGAAAAGGTAAACACAGCAATCTGTATGGCTTTGTAAAAATGAACAACCGTATTCTGGCCAATTGTATAGATTTGTAAATATGAACAACCATATTCTGGCCAATTGTATAGATTTGTAAAAATGAACATGAACAGATTTTTTTTATTTTTTTACTTTTTTAAAAATGAAAAATAACTATTTTAAACAACATCAACTGTGAACTGATTTGGGCGTGTGTGTGTTAAAGAGACAGACAGGGAGGGACAAAGAGAGAGAGAGGCTACATTACTTGTACTGAAACTGTTCTCTTCTCTCTTTCAATGCAGCAAAGCGGTCAATGACTTTCTCATTGAAATCAGGCATGCTGAGGACTAGTTCCCTCTCCATGGAAAGCATGGCCAGTGCATTCAGACGTTCCTGGCCCATTGAATTTCGCAGGAATGTCTTAACTCGTGTCAAAGTTGAGAAACATCTCTCAGCTTCAGCTGTTGTCATGGGAGTAGTTATGAGGATGTTCAACAGAGTCACAGTCTCAGAGAACGTCTCCTGGAGGTTGTAGCTCATGAGAACCTGGTACAGTGCCAGTGCACCACAGTTTGACTTTCTCGTTGTCGGCAAAAAGACCGTTCAGTCTCTCCAAAAGCACACTGGCGATTGAGACTGAGGTTGATTCCGAGATGGGAAGGAACTCAAAAAAGCGCTCCTGCACTTTGTGGTTGCTATCTATGTACCTCAGCACAGCACCAGCTGTGTCTGTGTAGAAACGTCCGTGGTCTCGTCAGCTTGGATAGCTACGAAGTTCGCCGACTTCACCTCCTCCACAATATGTTCCCTCATGACCGCTAGCATACACTCCAGTAGCTCGTTTTGAATGGTCTTTGATGTGAACTTCTTTCAAAGAGACAATCGAGTTGCACTGAACGCTAGCCATCTTTTGATAGTAGTACGTGAATTGATTGACGCTGCTACCCGCTCTTTTCTTAGTTACGTTCATGGTTATGTTACGTATGACGAAAGCGCGTAAGTGCAAGCCCTCAGAAACCCATAGAGATTGTATTGAAAGCTCTGATATTTGAAAAAAAAAGATTTTACATGAGAGGCTATGACAGACTTCTGGGGCGATTTTCAACCTGACTGAAATCGCCCCAAAAGGGGCGGGGCCATTTGAAGCACGACTTTAGCCTGATTGGACATTTAGTGGCAGATCAGACGTCTAGATTAGAACACTGATAACTACTGTTGCCGTGATATAATTGATTAGAAAAAAAATCCCTTCCTTTTCCCGTTTGGCAGTGCGTCGCCCATATCGCCCTAATGAACACACCGCCCCTGTCCTCAGCTCTGGCATACTCCCCAATATTTGGAACCAAGGACTGATCACCCCAATCCACAAAATTGGAGACAAATTTGACCCCAATAACTACCGTGGGATATGGGTCAACAGCAACCTTGGGAAAATCCTCTGCATTATCATTAACAGCAGACTTGTACATTTCCTCAGCTAAAATAATGTAGTGAGCAAATGTCAAATTGGCTTTTTACCTAATAACCGTACGACAGACCATTTATTCACCCTGCACACCCTAATTGACAAGCAAACAAACCAAAACAAAGGCAAAGTCTTCTCATGCTTTGTTGATTTAAAAAAATCTTAGAATCAATTTGCTATACAAATTGATGGAAAGTGGTGTTGGGGGGGAAACATACGACATTACAGTATACAATCCATGTACACAAACAACAGGTGTGCAGTTAAAATTGGCAAAAAGCACACACATTTCTTTCCACAGGGCCGGGGGGTGAGACAGGGATGCATCTTAAGCCCCACCCTCTTCAACATATATATCAACGAATTGGCGAGGGCACTAGAACAGTCTGCATCACCCTACTAGAATCTGAAGTCAAATGTTTACTGTTTGCTGATGATCTGGTGCTTCTGTCCCCAACCAAGGAGGGTCTAGGTACAGCAGCACCTACAGTGGGGAGAACAAGTATTTGATACACTGCCGATTTTGCAGGTTTTCCTACTTACGAAGCATGTAGAGGTCTGTCATTTTTATCATAGGTACACTTCAACTGTGAGAGACGTTGTATGATTTTTAAGTAATTAATTTGCATTTTATTGCATGACATAAGTATTTGATACATCAGAAAAGCAGAACTTAATATTTGGTACAGAAACCTTTGTTTACAATTACAGAGATCATACGTTTCCTGTAGGTCTTGACCAGGTTTGCACACACTGCAGCAGGGATTTTGGCCCACTCCTCCATACAGACCTTCTCCAGATCCTTCAGGTTTCGGGGCTGTCGCTGGGCAATAAGGACTTTCAGCTCCCTCCAAATATTTTATATTGGGTTCAGGTCTGGAGACTGGCTAGGCCACTCCAGGACCTTGAGATGCTTCTTACGGAGCCACTCCTTAGTTGCCCTGGCTGTGTGTTTCGGGTCGATGTCATGCTGGAAGACCCAGCCACGACCCATCTTCAATGCTCTTACTGAGGGAAGGAGGTTGTTGGCCAAGATCTCGCGATACATGGCCCCATCCATCCTCCCCTCAATACGGTGCAGTCGTCCTGTCTCCTTTGCAGAAAAGCATCCCCAAAGAATGATGTTTCCACCTCCATGCTTCACGGTTGGGATGGTGTTCTTGGGGTTTTACTCATCCTTCTTCTTCCTCCAAACACGGCGAGTGGAGTTTAGACCAAAAAGCTCTATTTTTGTCTCATCAGACCACATGACCTTCTCCCATTCCTCCTCTGGATCATCCAGATGGTCATTGGCAAACTTCAGACGGGCCTGGACATGCGCTGGCTTGAGCAGGGGGACCTTGCGTGCGCTGCAGGATTTTAATCCATGACGGCGTAGTGTGTTACTAATGGTTTTCTTTGAGACTGTGCTCCCAGCTCTCTTCAGGTCATTGACCAGGTCCTGCCGTGTAGTTCTGGGCTGATCCCTCACCTTCCTCATGATCACTGATGCCCCACGAGGTGAGATCTTGCATGGAGCCCCAGACCAAGGGTGATTGACCGTCATCTTGAACTTCTTCCATTTTCGAATAATTGCGCCAACAGTTGTTGCCTTCTCACCAAGCTGCTTGCCTATTGTCCCGTAGCCCATCCCAGCCTCGTGCAGGTCTACAATTTTATCCCTGATGTCCTTACACAGCTCTCTGGTCTTGGCCATTGTGGAGAGGTTGGAGTCTGTTTGATTGAGTGTGTGGACAGGTGTCTTTTACACAGGTAACGAGTTCAAACAGGTGCAGTTAAGACAGGTAATGAGTGGAGAACAGGAGGGCTTCTTAAAGAAAAACTAACACGTCTGTGAGAGCCGGAATTCTTACTGGTTGGTAGGTGATCAAATACTTATGTCATGCAATAAAATGCAAATGAATTACTATAAAATAATACAATGTGATTTTCTGGATTTTTGTTTTAGATTCAGTCTCTCACAGTTGAAGTGTACCTATGATAAAAATTACAGACCTCTACATGCTTTGTAAGTAGGAAAACCTGCAAAATCGGCAGTGTATCAAATACTTGTTCTCCCCACTGTAGATCTTCTGCACAGATTCTGTCAGACCTGGGCCCTGACTGTAAATCTCAGTAAGACAGACCTGGGCCCTGACGGTAAATCTCAGTAAGACAAAAATAATGGTGTTCCAAAAAAGGTCCAGTTGCCAGGACCACAAATACAAATTCCATCTATACACCATTGCCCTAGAGCACACAAAAAACTATACATACCTCGGCCTAAACATCAGCGCCACAGGTAACTTCCACAAAGCTGTGAACGATCTGAGAGACTCTCTCTCTCCCTCTCTCCCTCTCTCCCTCTCTCCCTCCCATCCGGAGGACCTGAGCCCTAGGACCATGCCTCAGGACTACCTGGCCACCCCTCAGAGCCTGGTTCCTCTCTAGGTTTCTTCCTAGGTTTCTTCCTTTCTAGGGAGTTTTTCCTAGCCACCGTGCTTCTACATCTTTATTGTTTGCTGTTTGGGGTTTTATGCTGGGTTTCTGTATAGCACTTTGTGACATCTGTTGATGTAAAAAGGGCTTCATAATTACAATTTTATTGATTGATTGAAGGCAAGAAAGTCCTTCTATGCCATCAAAAGGAACATATAATTCGACATACCAATTAGGATCTGGGTAAAAATACTTGAATCAGTTATAGTACCCATTGCCTTTTATAGTTGTGAGGTCTGGGTACTGCTCACCAACCAATTAATTCACAAAATGGGACAAACACCAAATTGAGACTCTGCATGCAGAATTCTGCAAAAATATAATCTGTGTACAACGTAAAACACCAAATAATGCATGCAGTGCAGAATTAGACCGATACCCGCTAATTATCAAAATCCAGAATAGAGCTGTTCAATTGTACAACCACCTAAAAGGAAGAGATTCCCAAACCTTCCATAGCAAAGCCATCACCTACAGAGAAATTAACCTGGAGAAGAGCCCCCTAAGCAAGCTGGTCCTGGGGCTCTGTTCACAAACACAAACAGACCCCATAGAGCCCCAGGACAGCAACACAATTAGACCCAACCAAATAATGAGAAAACTAAAAGATAATTACTTGACACATTGGAAAGAATAAAAAAAAAAACAGAGCAAACTAGAATGCTATTTGGCCCTAAACAGAGAGTACACAGTGGCAGAATACCTGACCACTGTGACTGACCCAAAATTAAGGAAAGCTTTGATTATGTACAGACTCAGTGAGCATAGCCTTGCTGTTGAGAAAGGCCGCCGAAGACAGACCTGGCTCTCAAGAGAAGACAGGCTATGTGCACACTGCCCACAAAATGAGGTGGAAACTGAGCTGCACTTCCTAACCTCCTGCCAAATGTATGACCATATTAGAGACACATATTTCCCTCAGATTACACAGACCCACAAAGAATTCAAAAACAAATCCAATTTTGATAAACTCTATTGGGTGAAATACCACAGTGTGCAATCACAGCAGCAAGATTTGTGACCTGTTGCCACAAGAAAAGGGCAACCAGTGAAGAACAAACACCATTGTAAATACAACCTATATTTATGTTGTTGTTTTTTTTCCTCCCTTTTGTACTTTAACTATTTGCACATCATTACATCTCTGTATATAGACATAATATGACACTTCAAATGTCTTTATTCTTTTGGTACTTTTGTGAGTGTAATTTTTTATTGTTTATTTCACTTTGGTTTATTATCTATTTCACTTGCTTTGGCAATGTAAACATATGTTTCCCATGCCAATAAAGCCCTTACATTGACTTGAATTGAGAGAGAGAGAGAGAGAGAGAGAGAGAGAGAGAGAGAGAGAGAGAGAGAGAGAGAGGGAGAGAGGGAGAGAGAGAGAGAGAGAGAGAGAGAGAGAGAGAGAGAGAGAGAGAGAGAGAGAGAGAGAGAGTGAGGAAGGGAGACAGAGCGAGAGAGAGAGAGGTCATCAATTTGATTATCGGCGAGGGTAGGTGCCTATTGATACAGATTGTTTTGTACAGGGTGCACAGATTTAACATTTCAGGAATGATGAAAACTCAGTGTTTCAATAATCTTTTTCTTTTTTTAAGTAAAAGATTTTATTTATCAGACTGTATACTGTGTGACATTTTCTGTTTCTTTAACAAAAGGGCTTCTTGATTTCATTCCCATCTGTTTGGAATCACTAGCAGAGAAACCCCATGCACCTGCTTACCCGAGCGACTTAGAATCTGTAGCCGAACACCTACCCTTGCCGCCGTTAACAGAACTGCGGGAAAGCAGTGCCCGACTGTCTACCGGTCTACTAGCTATCTTTTAAATTATAACCTACTGTTGTAATTAGGTGAAATTAAAGAGCTCTATATTTATTGCGGTGATTAATGCTAGGACTAAAGGAAGATAGTGAGTTATGGAACATGTGGGCGAAACAAAGGCTCACACATTCTCTGATCAAGACGGTGAGCTTTAGTTTGTATATCGCGCAAGTCCATATCTAAGGGACCAGAATAGTGTTCTTCACATAAGAATACAATTTAAGTTATAGAAATGTGAATTGTCACACTGGGGGGGGGGGGGGGAAACAGCTCTTACAATGATCAGCTTCCCTCTCCTTCTCTCTGTCCCCAGACCTTAACTCACCTCTGGCTCGTACATCCAGGGCTGATCCATGCTTTTCTCCCCGTTAGACCGTTAGAAGGTGTAGGAAGAGTAGAGGGGCATGTGTCTGCGGGGGTCATAGAGGGTGACAAATCGGGGCTTGTCCTCCAGGACCTGGCAGATCCTCTTCAGGTTGCTGCCCCCCAGGTAGCCCTGTGGTGGGCTGACCATGTAGAGACTCCTTACAGCGCTCCACACGGTTAAAGTCCTCCACAACACCAGGCCCATTGCACCCAGAGGGAAATGCACACAGCAGCACCCCAAGGCTGCCACCATATAGACCCCATGGTAACTCTATAGAAATAGCTCCTTATTTAATACTGCTCTGGTACCTTCACACTTGTCTGTCACTTATTCTGTGTCATCACCATTCAGCAGTCTGTCAGCATTACAGCATTTCCTTCACTAAACTTATTAATGACTCCCCTCTATGCAAAGCAGTGTTATAGGATTGGCCAGGACTTGTCATTCCCACATCACATGAGTCAGATGTTGAAATGCACTAAGAACAGCAGGCAGCCTAATCATTTACATTTACATTTTAGTCATTTAGCAGACGCTCTTATCCAGAGCGACTTACAGGAGCAATTAGGGTTAAGTGCCTTGCTCAAGGGCACATTAACGTCATTTAGCAGACGCTCTTAGCCAGAGCGACTCGCAAATTGGTGCGTTCACCCTATAGCCAGTGGGATAACCACTTTACAATTTGGGGGGGGGGGGGGGGGGGGGTTAGAAGGAACACTTTATCCTATCCCAGGTATTCCTTAAAGAGGTGGGGTTTCAAATGTCTCCGGAAGGTGGTGAGTGACTCCGCTGTCCTGGCGTCGTGAGGGAGCTTGTTCCACCATTGGGGTGCCAGAGCAGCGAACAGTTTTGACTGGGCTGAGCGGGAGCTATGCTTCCGCAGAGGAAGGGGAGCCAGCAGGCCAGAGGTGGATGAACGCAATGCCCTCGTTTGGGTGTAGGGACTGATCAGAGCCTGAAGGTACAGAGGTGCCGTTCCCCTCACTGCTCCATAGGCAAGCACCATGGTCTTGTAGCGGATGCGAGCTTCAACTGGAAGCCAGTGGAGTGTGCGGAGGAGGGGGGTGACGTGAGAGAACTTGGGAAGGTTGAACACCAGACGGGCTGCGGCATTCTGGATGAGTTGTAGGGGTTTAATGGCACAGGCAGGGAGGCCAGCCAACAGCGAGTTGCAGTAGTCCAGACGGGAGATGACAAGTGCCTGGATTAGGACCTGTGCCGCTTCCTGTGTAAGGCAGGGTCGTACTCTCCGAATGTTGTAGAATAAGGAGGCCTTCCTCATCCTCAGATATGATTGGCTGTAGTTTACCAGAAGGTTTATGCAGCAATTGTTATACGACACACACTCACACCCCATTCATTCAAATCTGCCCATACACATGTCAATCATTTTGTTTAATGGCCACACAGCTCAACGTGTTCTGAGTTATGGTGACATTTGGGGGGGATAACTTTATGTCAGTCAAAGTCATCTGAGAGGGAAATTAATTATGGGCATAAATTAGGGCCAGGAGTTTCTCCTGGTTAGGTCACATGGTCAGGACAAACAGCTGTCCTAAAAGTGTGCAGGACCTTCTCTGAGGAAACTGTGGTTTTGAATTAGTTCATAGAGTAAAGGGTAACCATACAACCTGTTCAAACAGCAAATTATATATCTCTACATAAAGTACCTGTACTCTACTGCTAACTATCAATAACCTGAACAGGTTATAATTAATAACCCAATAATAACCATGATCAAAGCTACTGTGATAGAAGAATGGGGACTGTAAATCAAAACATGTATGCATCAGTAGAGGCTCCTTAGAGGAGGGTGTGGTGAGGGATTTTGAAGGAGTCAGGCGCAGGAGAGTAAATCACAGAATAAAAGGGTTTATTCCGAAAACACAGCGATATGCAGCAATGCGTCAAACACTCCAGTGCGTAAATCAGGCGCACTGGGAAACAAAATGGCACACGGGTGAAATATCCCGGCGAAACAAAATACAAGGAGCTCCACCGAACTAAACTAACCTCCACAATAAACAATCACACACAAAGACAAGGGGGCAGAGGGAACACTTATACAGGTACTGATGAGGGGATATGAAGTAGGTGTGTGTAATAAACAAGACAAAACAAATGGAATTATGAGATGAGGAGCGGCAGTGGCTAAAAGGCCGGTGACGACGAACGCCGAAGCCTGCCCGAACAAGGAGAGGAGGCAGCTTTGGAGGAAGTCGTGACAGAGGGAGGGGAGGACCATCCTACTCAGTGAATTTCAGAATTTGTTTAAATAATTAAACATTAAAAAAGTTATCCTTTTTAGATAAAACTATACTAAATATGTTCACGTCACCAAATACCTGATTAAAACACACTGTTTTGCAATGAAGGTCTACAGTAGTCTTAACAACACACTCTAGGCTAGCACCATGGTGTAGCCGGAGGACAGCTATTGACTTCAATACAGAACCTAGGAGGCTCGTAGGCCTTACCCCCTTCCATAGACGTACATGGTAATTATGACCACTTCCGGAGGACGTCCTCCAACCAATCAAAGCTTTTGCAATGTGAACTGACATGTTGTCCATCCAATCATAGGATTAGGATCAGAGAACGAACCTAGTGTGGTGTATTGGGGTTGTGCCACAGAGCATTATGGGGGTTCTATGTGTTGAGAAGCTTGGTGAGTTGGTGCCATATAGGATAGAGATTGAGAGTGAAGAGTGATAGTTGAGCTTTTTGTGGATATTATTCCATTCAAATTAGTTTCTTCAAACTACAGGAGATGAAGGAGGTAAATTATATTTTGTTTTCTTGGTTTTAGAACATTATTTTAGTGAAATGTAGTTAGTCCCAGTTATTTCAATTTGCCTTGCTAACTTTAGTAGCAAGTGCTAACGTTAGCTTGCTACCATAGTGCAGTTTTCTCCTACAGAATGGCTAGCTAATGCTAACAACAATGTAGTGGATTTTCTGTTGAAGAACCCCTTTCATTGCCCACATCAGATTCAAGCTTCTTGGAAAAAGCCGCATCGATCATATAATGGACGAAGGTCTGTGTATTCAAACTGTGCAACACAGCGAGAAGATAAAAGCCAATTTATGCTTGATCCGCATTGTCGTCGGAGGTTTCGTATGGAGGGTGTGACGCAATTGCAGAGCTTCCGGAGGCATGCAGAGGCCAATTCAAGCTCTGTACCGCATCGCTGTGTGCCTCTCAAATTTTGTAACAATGCGGAGGGCTCCATGTAGCTCTGCATTGACTTGATTTGTTGACGTTAAGTGGGGGCAGTAAGTCCTGTATAAACACAAACTCACTTCCTTCCCAATAGCTCTGCTCCGCTAAGCACAAGAAGTATGAAAGCCCTGACGTCTGCGGAGGCTGCATTGGATTGACCATGCAGAGCTTTTAATAAGAAACTGGGTCACAAGCAGTTCAGAGGCAAGAGTTGGCTTTTACTTTAAAGCTCTGCATGGTAAATCCGATATCTGCAGTGGCCGTACAGCATTTACTGCAATGCGGCCTCTGCAGAAGTCAGAGCAAACATACTTTTTGTGCTCTGCAGAGCAGAGCTGTTGTGAAGAAAGTTGTCAAGGAAGTGAGTTTGTGTTTATACAGGACCTCCCGCCACCATAATGTCAATGCAGATCTATACTGAGCTATATGGAGCCCTCAGCATTGTTACAAAATTTGGGAGGCACACAGCCATGCGGTACTGAGGTCAATGTGGCCTCTGTAGGCCTCCAGAGGCTCCGCAATTGCGTCACACCCTCCATCAGGATCCTCCAAACACATTATGGATCAAGCATAAATTGGCTTTAAGGCAAGATGAGAGGGAAAGTTCAGGCCTGTGAGTTCAGCTAACAAGCGCAACTACAAGCAGCTTGCAGAGGTAATCGCACGTTACTATGCTTTACTTGCTGAACATATGGAAGTTTCAACTGTCTTCTCTGGGATGCGAAATCAATTCAGAATTATTTGATCGCTTCCATCGCATCATCCATTAAAAGTGAGATTAAAAAGAGAGATTGACAGCGCATTTTTCGCGCGCACTCACACAAATAGCCTTTCCACTTAACCTCCGGTATTTATTTATCAAAGTTGATAACACATAATCACTCCGGACAGACACAAGCAAAAATGTATTACATAGATGTTGCAGCAGCCTAGGGTACACCTAAACATTAGAGATCTGACATGCTGTATGGGATAAAAATGAGACGATTTTTCAGTCTGATCAACTGTAGGCTACTAATAATAGCAACTGCATACAGCCTACGCGCCCTGTCCATCTGGTCAGGGTAAACCAATTGATAACGTTATGTATTTATAGCCCATTTGTTTGTCAGGAGAAAATGTGAATGTGATCAAATTTGGTTTGTATTCAAACTTGGACTGGCTAGGCTGCCTAAACATTTTCAATCCAAAATTATTAACTGGAATTCATCAATCAACATAATAGTGATGACATAGACTGTGAATAGATTTTTAATTAGGCCTACAGTTGCATAGGCCTACATGATGCAAACATGCATAAAGCAAGCTCAGCCCTGTGAGTTCTAATGTCTATCAGTTATTGTCTCTGTGTCTGGTCTAGTCTAAATATAATTCATATGAACAAGTATAAGTTTGCTGCAGTTTGACAGGGTTTTCATCCTCCCCAGGGCCACTCTGGGAGCTATGGTGCCACCAGTCTGCTTGCAGTTATCAGTTATCGTCAGGTACTGAATGTGGATGATCAGGGCTTTATTCAGGAGCGTTTCTTGGGCTACTTTGATGTGTCAAGTGGGCGAGATGCAAAGTCTGTGTTTGACTTTGTGAATTCTGAGATGTCTGTGATTAACTTCATGGAGAAACTTGTTGCCCAAACCTATGATGGCGCTGCTGTAATGGAGTGTATCTGCTATTTATATTTACAGCTAAGTCCCCTCCTGTTCCCTGATTAAGAGGTCATGACCACTCCAGTCAATCACATACACAAACACAATCACATTTTTACACATCAATGATTTTACTCCTTGCTTGGACTAACTCATTCTTAGCTCTTTTGTGTATTGTGTTATTCTTTTTTTGTCTTCCCAGTCAAATCCTGTCCTGCCCTCAGTGGAAGAGTTGAGCTCTTCTGCAACACCATCCATCCATGATGAGCCTGTCCTGCACTGAAGCCTATGAACACCTCAACCCCTGCCATGCACTGAAGTCAAGCCTCTGAACACCTCAACTCATGCCTCATACCCTCATTCAATCACTGCTGTGATCCTTTCCCAACACTGTGTAAGTAGCCCTCTCGTTCCCATCCCCCATAATATTGTACTATACAGTGCATTCAGAAAGTATTCAGACCCTTTGACTTTTTCCACATTTTATTACGTTACAGTCTTATTCTAAAATTGATACAATTATTTTTTCCCCTCATAAATCTACACACAATACCCCATAATGACAAAGTGAAAACAGGTTTTTAGATTTTTTTGCAAATGTATAAAAAAACTATTTAAAGAAATACCTTATTTACATAAGTATTCCGACCCTTTGCTACGAGACTGGCCGCCTGGCCAAACTGAGCAATCGGGGGAGAAGGGCCTTGGTCAGGGAGGTGACCAAGAACCCGATGGTCACTCTGACAGAGCTCCAGAGTTCCTCTGTGGAGATAGGAGAACCTTCCAGAAGGACAACCATCTCTGCAGCACTCCACCAATCAGGCCTTTATGGTAGAGTGGCCAGACGGAAGCCACTCCTCGGTAAAAGGCACATGACAGCCCGCTTGGAGTTTGCCAAAAGGCACCTAAAGGACTCTCAGACCATGAGAAACAAGCTTCTCTGGTCTGATGAAACCAAGATTGAACTCTTTGGCCTGAATGCCAAGCGTTATGTCTGGAGGAAACCTGGCACCATCCCTACGGTGAAGCATGGTGGTGGCAGCATCATGCTGTGGGGATGTTTTTTTAGCGGTAGGGACTGGGAGACTAGTCAGGATCGAGGGAAAGATGAACAGAGCAAAGTACAGAGAGACCCTTGATGAAAACCTGCTCCAGAGCGCTCAGGACCTCAGACTGGGGCGAAGATTGACCTTCCAACAGGACAACGACCCTAAGAATACAGCCAAGACAACGCAGGAGTGGCTTCGGGTCAAGTCTCTGAATGTCCTTAAGTGGCCCAGCCAGAGCCCGGACTTGAACCCGATCAAACATATCTGGAGAGACCTGAAAATAGCTGTCTAGTGACGCTCCCCATCCAACCTGACAGAGTTTATGAGGATCTGCAGAGAAGAATGGGAGAAACTCCACAGATACAGGTGTGCCAAACTTGTAGCGTCATACCCAAGAAGACTCTAGGCTGTAATCACTGCCAAAGATGCTTCAACAAAGTATTGAGTAAAGGGTCTGAATATTTATGTAAATGTGATATTTCCGTTTTTTTATACATTTGCAAGAATTTCTAGAAACCTGTTTTTGCTTTGTCATCATGGGTTATTGTGTGTAGATTGATGAGGGGGGAAAACAATTTAATCCATTTTAGAATAAGGTTGTAACTTAACAAAATGTGGAAAAAGTCAAGGGGTCTGAATACTTTCCGAGTGCACTGTAAATGTCTTTATTAAATGCTATAGGTTAAAATAATTAGTCTTTGTCGTCTCCATACGGTGCGCGCCTATACCGTGGGTCTCCCATCCTCATTTTTTCAAGTCACCAGCCTCCACTGGTATGCATAGATGGGTTGGCTGACAACGTCACAAAAATCATTGATGAGGCAATAGGCCATGTGGTGTTATGACTCTGAAAGGTCAGATAGCTTGCACAACAATGGCAAGAAGCTGTTATGTGGGGAATTGTAGGTGGCTCGTTTCAGCTCATTGTATCTTGTTATTGTTACCATGTCTTGTTTTGAGGTGTTTTGGCTCATGTCATAAAATTCGCTAGCTAGCTAACCAACAACTGTAACAATGTATTTGAGAGACAGCAAGTGCTCATTGTGCAAATGTATTTATGTTTTCAATAAACAAATGGAGGCAAATATATAGTTTACATGTTGTCAACAGTCTAAGCCAGCCCCATCTGTTTAGCACTATAGTTGCGCACGTGTCGGTTTTGTTGCTAAAGAACCAACGCGTCTATAGATGTGTCAATAATTGTAATGACACAGTTTTCCTAATTGTGACCCTAAATTATTATGTTTCATACTGTAACATTGTGTGTGACTGGATGAAACAGTAAAACATGGCACATGGAAGTCAAATAACTAATTTATTTTATTCAAAGAAGATGCTCTTTACAGCTCAAAACTTCACAACCTTTGATGGTATCCATTTTACAAGCACTTTGCCAACTGTGAGCATACAACACCTCTCCATGAATGGCTGACACACTGAACCACTGTGTCTGAATGTCACTGAGCTGTTTTATAAGGGGACAGATAAATAAAGAATGCTACAAATACAGAGAATGGAGGGACAATTACGCTTCAACAGAAGTAATTTGCAAAGCAGATCTTCGATAATGAAAGCTTTGCCAAAGCATCACAGGTACTATATAATTGTTCTGTTACAAATACATGCTTAATCATTATAATAAGCAAATAGTAGTAGAGCTATGGAGATAGTTGGAAACCCTTGTGCACACAGAGTAGGTGTGTGTGGGAGCTGTTGAGGTGCTCTTATATGGTGTGGTGGAGATACAGAGGAAGGGGAGAGGGGGCGATGCAGTTGTCATAGAAGATCTGCAGGTTCTGGTCCACGTCCATCCGGGTCTTCAGGAAGTTCTCCAGGTCCTGGACTGACATCTCATGGACGGTGTTGCCCTTCTTGGCGTTCTTGGCCAGGGCAGCCTGGGAGGGGAAGTGGATGCGGACGTCATGGGGGGAGTTGCGGTTGTAGTCGGTGCAGCAGTAGGCAGTCCACACGTCCTCAGGGATGGCCACCCGGTCCTGGTTGTTCCGGCAGATCATGTGACCGGTGGTGGTCACCCCAGTGACGATGAAGGCGGTGCCGCGGCAGTAGTTGTTGAGGCGAAGGCGGATGCGCTCCTCGTGCTTACGACACGGCCCGATGTTGAACTCCCTGATCTCTGGGATCACGTTGGTCAGGGTGTAGGTGGCGGCACGGTCGTGAGGGTCAGACTGGTGCTGGTCTGGGTTCAGGTGACCTCTCTCATACAGGACTACATCAGAGTAGTCATCCAGCACTGCCTGGCTGTCCTCAAACTTCATGTGCAAGTAGCCGGTAGGGAAGGGTAGCATATTCCCATTCCCATCAACCTCTGCCAGCTGGAGAAAGTGGGGAGGAGGATCAGTGCATTGCTCACAGATTGTAGACACTACATTTACATTTTAGTAATTTAGCAAACGCTCTTCTCCAGAGCGCCTTACAGGAGCAATTAGGGTTAAGTGCCTTGCTCAAGGGCACAGACAGATTTTTCACCTAGTCGGCTCAGGGATTCGAACCAGCGACCTTTCGGTTACTGGCCCAACGCTCTTAACCGCTAGGCTACCTTCCACCATACTACACAGTTATAAACATACACAACATTGGAATTTTGTTTATGGCATGTTGGATGAAGTAATCAATTAAATGGAACAAATGTAAGCAATGTGTCAAAATAACTACAGTGGGGAAAAAAAGTATTTAGTCAGCCACCAATTGTGCAAGTTCTCCCACTTAAAAAGATGAGAGAGGCCTGTAATTTTCATCATAGGTACACGTCAACTATGACAGACAAATTGAGAAAAAAAATCCAGAAAATCACATTGTAGGATTTTATATGAATTTATTTGCAAATTATGGTGGAAAATAAGTATTTGGTCACCTACAAACAAGCAAGATTTCTGGCTCTCACAGACCTGTAACTTCTTCTTTAAGAGGCTCCTCTGTCCTCCACTCGTTACCTGTATTAATGGCACCTGTTTGAACTTGTTATCAGTATAAAAGACACATGTCCACAACCTCAAACAGTCACACTCCAAACTCCACTATGGCCAAGACCAAAGAGCTGTCAAAGGACACCAGAAACAAAATTGTAGACCTGCACCAGGCTGGGAAGACTGAATCTGCAATAGGTAAGCAGCTTGGTTTGAAGAAATCAACTGTGGGAGCAATTATTAGGAAATGGAAGACATACAAGACCACTGATAATCTCCCTCGATCTGGGGCTCCACGCAAGATCTCACCCCGTGGGGTCAAAATGATCACAAGAATGGTGAGCAAAAATCCCAGAACCACACGGGGGGACCTAGTGAATGACCTGCAGAGAGCTGGGACCAAAGTAACAAAGCCTACCATCAGTAACACACTACGCCGCCAGGGACTCAAATCCTGCAGTGCCAGACGTGTCCCCCTGCTTAAGCCAGTACATGTCCAGGCCCGTCTGAAGTTTGCTAGAGTGCATTTGGATGATCCAGAAGAGGATTGGGAGAATGTCATATGGTCAGATGAAACCAAAATAGAACTTTTTGTTAAAAACTCAACTCGTCGTGTTTGGAGGACAAAGAATGCTGAGTTGCATCCAAAGAACACCATACCTACTGTGAAGCATGGGGGTGGAAACATCATGCTTTGGGGCTGTTTTTCTGCAAAGGGACCAGGACGACTGATCCGTGTAAAGGAAAGAATGAATGGGGCCATGTATCGTGAGATTTTGAGTGAAAACCTCCTTCCATCAGCAAGGGCATTGAAGATGAAACGTGGCTGGGTCTTTCAGCATGACAATGATCCCAAACACATCGCCCTGGCAACGAAGGAGTGGCTTCGTAAGAAGCATTTCAAGGTCCTGGAGTGGCCTAGCCAGTCTCCAGATCTCAACCCCATAGAAAATCTTTGGAGGGAGTTGAAAGTCCGTGTTGCCCAGCGACAGCCCCAAAACATCATTGCTCTAGAAGAGATCTGCATGGAGGAATGGGCCAAATACCAGCAACAGTGTGTGAAAACCTTGTGAAGACTTACAGAAAACGTTTGACCTGTGTCATTGCCAACAAAGGGTATATAACAAAGTATTGAGAAACTTTTGTTATTGACCAAATACTTATTTTCCACCATCATGTGCAAATAAATTCATTAAAAATCCTACAATGTGATTTTCTGGGGGAAAAATTCTCATTTTGTCTGTCATAGTTGACGTGTACCTATGATGAAAATTACAGGCCTCTCTCATCTTTTTAAGTGGGAGAACTTGCACAATTGGTAGCTGACTAAATACTTTTTTCCCCCACTGTATATGGATAAGAGGACTGATGAGACTGAACCAAAGGGAAAGACGCTACAGTGTGCAGCGAAGGCTTCGATCAAACAGTTAACAGCTGTAACATCTCAACTCATGTCTCTGCAGAATAGGGACTTGAAATTACTGTAATTTGTTCGCTCCTGAAACAGGTCTAATTGAAGAAAGGCTAACTTCCAATAGGAAACACATACAGGTATAACATCACATTTGAGGAGTAGACTTACAAAAACAGCAATAATTAGTTTCACTGACATGTGGTTCATACATCCAGGGGTAGTCCACACGCCGGTCTCCCTCTGTCTTCTTGAAGGAGTAGGCTGAGTAGACTGGGATGTGTTTCTGAGGGTCGTACAAGGTCACGAAGCGTGGCTTGTCGGCATAGCGCTGACAGATCTTCTTCAGTTTGGCATTAATGATTCCCTGTGGGGGGGTTCCCATGTATAAGGAGTCCTTGCATCGCTCTACATGGTCCTCAACCACAGTGGCCGGAGCCTGAGGTGCACTATGGAACAGGGCGAACACCAACACCAAACAGCCCGGAGAGAATTGCATGGCTCTTACCAGCACGACTGCAGGAGAGTGAAATAAAAGACAAGATGTGCAGTTAGAATTTAAATGCCACAGACGAGATATGCAAAGTGAGTAAAATAATGTGATAGAGGGATCTTATATCCAACCAATTTGGGTGGTGAGTGAATGACAAGAATAAGTGTTGGCCTGTTCACTTCTGTCTAATCAGCAAAGTCTTATGAGAGCTTATGTGAATTTACTGTAACTGGTGGGGGAATAATAGAATATAGCAATTGTACTCAAACATACAAGGACTCCAGGCCACACTTTACCATCTATCTAGAAGCAGCCTGCGCACAAACCCCAAAGCAGCCAGGGACGCAGTAACAAATATCAGCCTGAGAGACTATCCCATTGCTACCATTAATCTAGCAATTTAGGGGGAACTTTGGGGAGAACAGCCTGAGCAGGAACTTGACCAAGCATAAAGGCCATAAAGACCATGTCATCTTGGTAGAGGAGGTAGTACACTCACTAGGGAGGCTATAGACTCAACTCTGGACCTCGAAGCCAGTTCCACAGCCTTTTTTCATTGTTTCCCTCTAAGGGACTGATTTAGACCGGGGACACCAGGTGGGTGCAATTAATGATCAGGTAGAACAGAAAACCAGCAGGCTCCAGACCTCGTAGGCTAAGAGTTGAATACCCCTGCTATAGGCTATAGGCCAGGGCTCTCCAACCCTGTTCCTGGTGAGCTACCACCCTAATCTAGCAAACCTGATTTTAATAATTAGCTGGTTGATAAGCTGAACCAGGTTAGTTACAACTGGGGTTAGAGCGAAAACCTACAGGAGGGTAGCTCTCCAGGAACAGGGTTGGAGACTCCTGCTATAGACTATAGGATTACATCAAACTCTTAGGCAGTATATCTATCTATCTATCTATCTATCTATCTATCTATCTATCTATCTATCTATCTATCTATCTATATATTCTGCTATTCTTGAATGCTCCCTTTCATTCAATTCCTTGAAATGTCTAATCAGAGTATGACAGGCCTTTCATTGGCTATCACCTATCATAAGCCCCCTCTCATGCAATGTGCAGAGAGGACCGATTTCACTGAGCACCCTCGGTAATATGTGTTAAGCATTCTGCCAAAAAGCCTCTTTTGTCTTGTCATTTCAGTCTTTCCTCTCTCTTCCATGTACACAGAAGTGTGTCTTGGCATGGTTGACAGACTGTAAAATGTCAAACCTGCTCTCAAATCTATCTCTGTGGAGAACAAATATGGCCTTCAGTGTCAGGTGAGGTTCAGTAGCAAGGCAGTGGTAATGGTAGATTAGCACAATACCACAGACAGATAAAGCACACAGGAGCTTCCATATGGACTTTGACCAAAGACAAAGGAGAGTGAGTGAGTGAGTGAGTGAGTGAGTGAGTGAGTGAGTGAGTGAGTGAGTGAGTGAGTGAGTGAATGAGTGAGTGAATTAGTGAGTGAATGAGTGAGTGAGTGCAATAAAGGGATCTTAATCAGATAGTTACAGCGTTATCTGCAATATGTGTGTTTTTGCTATTGAACCAAACATATTTCAAATTATTGCAAAATAAGCATTTTCTTTATCTTACTAGATGAAGAAAAGAGACTAAAAGGAAAATGGAGTGAAAGTCTTTATTCATCAAGAAGCAAGGGGTTTGTGCACATGATTGAACATAATTGGAGAAAGTAGTATTTTAAAAAGCTGAGGAAGCTTTACATCCAAAAAAAAATGTGTCAGTTAGAAAATGGGTTTTATAAATCTGCCATGTAAAACCTTACTGGTTCATATGATTAACAGGTTTATAAAGGGTTTATAAGTAGGCAAACTGATTGTCAATTACCATTACTTGGATTGCTTTAATTTATGTGTAAAAGATGTTGTTTCTTGCAGGCTATATATTCTATATATGAAGCAAGAGATCATGTAGGCTACTGTGATATATGTGTGCTGAGAGAAAATAATTGAAGAAGGATTAAGCAAACCGTAAGCATTCATGTAAGAAAACACATCAGATATACCTAATTTTTTATTACATTATAGTTTAAGCAAATTACGCTACACATAATTTTTTGTATAGTGTCAAGGCATGTGCAGGCCATTATCAGGGGGCACACAGTTATCATAGAATATCTGAAAGGTCTTGTCCACAAAGGTGACACTCTTGAGGAAGTTCTCCAGCTGTTGCACAGACATCTCCAGCACCTCAGGCCTCTCTTTCTGATTGAGACCGTGGGCTGCATAGGCTGGGAACTTGGTACGCTCCTCAAAGGGCGCGTTGCGGTCGTAGTCGATGCAGCAGTAGGCTGACCATAGGTAGGTGGGAACAGCCACCCGGTCGATGTTGTGGCGGCGGATCATGTTCCCGGAGGTGGTTACACCAGTGACCATGTAGGCGGTGCCGCGGCAGTAGTTGTTGAGGCGGCGGCGGATGGTGTGCTCGTGGGTCTTCCAGGGGCCGATGTTGAACTCCCGGACCTGAGGGACCACGTTGGTCAGGGTGTAGGTGGCTGCCTTGTCGTTGGGGTCAGACTGATGCTCGTCAGGGTTCAGGTGGCCACGCTCAAAGTTCACTGCGTTGGAGTAGTCTTCCAGCACCGCTTGGGCATCCTCAAAACTGCGATGGAGGTCGCCTTGAGGAAAGGGCTGCATCTCCCCAAAATCAGACACTGTGGAGAGCTGACAGAGAGCAGAAGGTTAAGGCGCCCGCAGACTAGGTTCCTAGTGCTCCTAGCAGAACTCGGCTAGGCGAAAGCAAATGTCTGTCCTTGCATACTTACTTAAAAGACGTTCGCTTGAAAAACAAGAAGAAATAGGCAATATTACTGTTTGTCCCTCTATATACGCCATAGCAACAACATAGCCAGTAACACTTCCTCAAAATAGTGTGAATTAATCTAAGATAAATCAAGAAATCTGTAATTAATTTTGACGTTTTTGCCAAGGAGGTCTTAGTTGTGCAATTTTACATCTAACTAAGATGTTTGGTGCAGTGAAAAAAATTGCATTAAAACGAATCGTCTCCCGTTGAATGACAGCAAACCCTTCATTGAAAAATCGCATTCATAGTTCCCACTCCTACTAGGAGTAGTACTGTTGAGCACCGACGAAGGGGCATAGACTTCAGCTACCGAACTTTGACCTGTCTCAAGAAAATAATGTGTGTGCACGAACAGCCAAAGAAAACCCTGCTGAAGAGCAAAATGTCACAAAATGTTGTCATAATATAGGAGCAAACTGTTTCTACTGGGAAGCATACGGTAAGCTTTATGGTAAGCGTTTACCATATGCTTCCCAGTAGAAACAGTTTGCGCAGTAATACTGACGCTTTTTTTTCTCAATTTTTCAGCAATGGTCTTTAGGGAGTATGAGAGCACAGATGTTTGCTTCGCCTAGCCAAGTTCTGCTAGGAGCAAACCGAACCTATGTATGCGGTCACCTTTAGCTTTAGTAAGAGAAAGAACAACAGTGGTACTAAAGTAATCTCAGTCAGTGAACCCTCAAGGACTCTTTCTAAACACAACAGTATATTGCTCACTATTCATTCTATTTGCACAGAGGCCATAGAGCTGTTATTGTAGCCAATGACACTAAAAATGATTCATCTGTAGGCACAAGCACAAGGCAATGTTGCAGAGATAATGTAAGATACAGGAGTCTGTCAAAATACCTGTGGCTCGTACATCCACGGCACATCAACCTTTTTGGCGCCGTCAGAGCGCTTGAAGGTGTAGGCAGAGTAGACGGGGATGTGGTCAAAGGTATCATACAGGGTGACAAAACGTGGCTTGCCATTGTAGCTCTGGCAAATCTTCTTTAGCCCTTTGTCCTCAAGTCCCAGTGGTGGTGTGCCCATGTACATGAACTCACGGCACGCAGGTGAGTAGTTCTCCTGTACCTCTGCCTCCACCATCACCAGAACTAGCACCCAGGCCAGTGCCTGAGCTCGCTCTATGATGCAAAAAACCATGGAGAAGAGTGCTCACGAAGTGGTGAAGTAGAAGCTGTCAGGATACTTGTCTCTGAAATTGAAAGTCTCTCTATCTCTGTCCATAGATAGGCTAGGCTATGCAAATCCAATGAATTGGAATGCGTATAGGCCCCACATAATAGTGTGTGTGTGTGAGTGAGTGAGTGAGTGAGTGGGTGGGTGAGTAAGTGAGTGAGAGAGAGAGAGAGACAGAGAGAGAGAGAGAGAGAGAGAGAGAGAGAGAGAGAGAGAGACTTGTTTGTCCCACTCCAGCCCGAGAGCTGGCGGTAATGCACCAAAAACTAGTTTGTCCATCTTCTTGATAGAAGAAAAAAACAGAGCTGTCAAATGATGCAAGGAGGACGGCCATTTTTCTAAAACACAAACAAGAAGAGAAAGCGAGTTGTGAACATATTCGCAGCGAACGTTGGTCAGAGGAAAGTAGAGCTAATTAATCAAACATTCAACAAATAGTTGCAAGGACGTAACCTTGAGATATACAGGTCATTGCGAAATACACGCATATGTTAACTGGATTTAACTAGCTACATTTCCATTTCGTAACATTTGCAGCCACCAGCTAGCTAGGTTGTAGCTGGCTAGCTGGCTACTTAGCTGGCTAGCTAGTGCGACCAGCTTTCAACGAAAGGTGAGTGTCGAATTTGGAACAAATATTTACGCAAACGTGTTCTTCTGCAATGGAATAAATTATACTGTTTACTGATTAGAATAATCTAACGGTAGTGCTATTTTCTTTCCTGCTGGATTGTGTCAACATAGTTAACAACATCGTTCGCGCACTGTACAGCCATGTTAGCTAGGTAGTTAGGCATTCGTTAGCAAACAAGCTAACGTTAGTTAGCAAAAGGTACAGGCCAAAGCAGCGGGCTAAAGTTGAGATGTAGCCTGCGCGAGACTAGTAGGGCGGGGTGGGTGAAGGGCTGCTCACTGCTTTTCATGGTTAATCCTCTGTATTATTTAGATAGGTATGCTAGTTAGTTACACATACGGTGGTACATTTTAGCAAGCTGGTTCAATTAGCTAAATGCTCTTGCGCAACTTCAAATGAAACTCAAGTTTTCACTAACATGCGCCCGTTATCTGAAGTGATTTGTTCGAATGTGTAAATACCTAACTACCTCGTGCATTGTGCCAAGTTAGCTAAGAGTAAGATGGTTTGTCATCTAACGTTAGCCAAGTTAACTAATTGTAGCTGACTAAATCACTCCATGGTGAAGGAAGTTTCTGATGAACTCTCAACAACGGAGTGGAGCAGAGACCAGGCTTTGTGGAATTCAGCTCCGAGTACAGGTCAAGACTATTTTTTTTATTCGATGATGAAATGCTTACTTTGTACCAATGTTTCTCCTCTGTAGTTACGTGCCTTTGTTTGCTGAAATCCAAACCTTTTCATGAACTGTTAATCAAATACAACCACCGACTGTTGAGATTCAACTGGCATTTGTGCAGAGTTGCCATCTTGGAGTAACAGTAACCAAACAGTTGGTGGTTGTATTTGATTAACATTTATTGACGTAGTTATGGATTTCAGCAAAGAAAGGTACGCAACTACAGAGGACAAACATGGGTACAAGGTAAGTGTTTCATAATTTAAATTTTTTGAAGTATTGACCGTAGGCAAATCGATGTAGTCGCAGCTGAATTCCACAAAACTTGCTCTCTGCTCCACTCAGCGTTGGAGTTAATCATAAACTTCCTTCACTGTGTAGTTTCGTCGGCTAATTTAATTGAAGTTAATCGAAACACCACTATTGCATTGAGTGCATTTTGGCTTTGCTAATTTTTATTTGAGCTAAATGGCAACGTTTGTGTATCCTCTAAAGAACCGGTTGGCTGTGACATGTTTGTTTTTGAAAAGTTAGCCAGCTAGCCAATGTGAAAGTGTTTAGTTAAAATAGTTAGCTAGCTACTTTAGTTGGCTCTGAATAGTTTACAAACCGAGGTTGGGGTTAATGAAGTTGGCCTTCATCTCAATAGTGTGTGATTGTGGCCCCCAATATGGGGCGTTCCTGCATGTAGGCAAGTTCTGAACCTTTCTATTCTCATTGCTTCTACAGATTGTGAATTAAAAATAAACATTTTTGCTAAAAGTATTATTATATAATTGATCGATTGACTATGACTTTTCAGATCACCCAGTAATGCTATCTGCAAGGTTAGCTCCAGGTAAATATTGCAATCCTTTAGCCATTCCTGGACCTGTGTTTAAAAACAAGCTACAAATGGACAGAACCAAAACAAATGATCTAATGATTCTGTCTCTTCACAGCAAAATCTGCAGAGCTGGGAAGATTGTATCCCCCATATAAATAACGTTATATTGGTAGCAATAATTTTATATAATAATTTAAATTGAAAGATTCTAATTTTTGAATCCGGTGTCGTTTTGCGTGTCAGTTCATAAACACTATGCCATGGGATCGGTACGTCAAAAATCTCTTCCCAACTATTTTGCAATCTATATGAGACGGCTTTCAATCCTTTGGTCCTTAAGTGAAACTGATATACTTTTTTATTTATCACAGTTTTCCTTAACCAATTATGTTCTTTAATGCAAGGCCGACAGACAAGTTCCTTACTTTCTCCCCCTTCCACTTTCCTCTTCCATTTTTGCGGTAAGGCTGCAATTATTTGGTTGTAATTTTGGGTAGAGCAGACATTTCCATATGTTTTTGTTAGCTGCATGTGTGACATAACTCCACCAGTCCTACCGATGATATCATTTACGAAGATTATACATTTTTTAAACATTCTGTCAAAAAATAAAGGTTTTTTGTCAATTAGTATATTTGAATTTAACCACAATATTTGTTGCATTATTTGTTCTGTCGTTTCTGGAGGATTAAATTGAAATTGCAACCAACTTTCTATGGCTTGTTTTAGAAATAGTGATATTTGGGAGATGATTTCCTTTTCAAATAACTGCAAATGAGTTGTTGTAATCTGAATAAAGGGAAAAAGGCCTTTCTTGAACATTGGGTGAGACAATCTTACTAACTAACGAAAGATGTCCATTCTTTCATGCGTACCATGTACCTATGTTTGTCCTGTGAAAGTACATTCTTTTATTTCGTTTCTGCAATCTGTCGTTTTTTTATAACTTTTTGATGTGACCTGTGTCAAATTGCACCGTGCAGTGACAGGGCTGATCCTTTTGCGTTAACAACGGCTCCCTTGCCGGAGGTTGTGTAAAATTCAATTTTTATCAAAAACTACAGATTGCAGCACCCAAAGAAAAAAACACAGTTACAGGACAATATTAGTTTAGTCGAAAACATGTTTTTTAAAAACGTTGTTTAAACTTGGACACTTGTTTGTTGCATAGCCTTGCGCGACTCGGGATAAACTTTACGCGCTGCAGCAGGGTGGGGAATGGCCAGTGGTGTGTGCATGGGAGAGAGATAAGGTAACCACTGACTCGTGCTAGTTAGATAATCTTGTAAATGTCATAGGTTGTCTATCATCCCATCTGGCAGTGCCTGTCTTTACTGTGAAAAAAATACTGGCTAAAATAGCCAGATGTTAGCTAGTTGAGGATATTTTTGCTGCACTCCCCGTCCTTATCTACAACAACTCCATTCAGATTAAACAGCCTACCTGTCGGTTACTCGTTGTAGACTACTCTTTCTCATTTAGCTGACTTAATTCCGTAATGTAAATACAATTTTGCATTGATTAGAGATCTCCCACTTTACATTGCTACACATGGAGCCTCTGACTGTAGTGCCAACAACAAGCTACGTGCGTGAAACCTGTGTAGGCTATACAGTTCGTAGTGTGACCACTGCAGTACATTACTCCTAGCTTAGATGAAGGCTAGCCAAGAATTCTCAACTCAACTTTATTTAAGAATGGACATATATATATATACACACACACAGTGGGGAGAACAAGTATTTCATACACTGCCGATTTTAAAGGTTTTCCTACTTACAAAGCGTGTAGAGGTCTGTAATTTTTATCATAGGTACACTTCAACTGTGAGAGACGGAATCTAAAACAAAAATCCAGAAAATCACATTGTATGATTTTTAAGTAATTCATTTGCATTTTATTGCATGACATAAGTATTTGATCACCTACCAACCAGTAAGAATTCCGGCTCTCACAGACCTGTTAGCCCTCCTGTTCTCCACTCATTACCTGTATTAACTGCACCTGTTTGAACTCGTTACCTGTATAAAAGACACCTGTCCACACACTCAATCAAACAGACTCCAACCTCTCCACAATGGCCAAGACCAGAGAGCTGTGTAAGGACATCAGGGATAAAATTGTAGACCTGCACAAGGCTGGGATGGGCTACAGGACAATAGGCAAGCAGCTTGGTGAGAAGGCAACAACTGTTGGCGCAATTATTAGAAAATGGAAGAAGTTCAAGATGACGGTCAATCACCCTTGGTCTGGGGCTCCATGCAAGATCTCACCTCGTGGGGCATCAATGATCATGAGGAAGGTGAGGTATCAGCCCAGAACTACACGGCAGGACCTGGTCAATGACCTGAAGAGAGCTGGGACCACAGTCTCAAAGAAAACCATTAGTAATACACTACGCCGTCATGGATTAAAATCCTGCAGTTCACGCAAGGTCCCCCTGCTCAAGCCAGCGCATGTCCAGGCCCGTCTGAAGTTTGCCAATGACCATCTGGATGATCCAGAGGAGGAATGGGAGAAGGTCATGTGGTCTGATGAGACAAAAATAGAGCTTTTTGGTCTAAACTCCACTCGCCGTGTTTGGAGGAAGAAGAAGGATGAGTACAACCCCAAGAACACCATCCCAACCGTGAAGCATGGAGGTGGAAACATCATTCTTTGGGGATGCTTTTCTACAAAGGGGACAGGACGACTGCACCATATTGAGGGGAGGATGGATGGGGCCATGTGTCGCGAGATCTTGGCCAACAACCTCCTTCCCTCAGTAAGAGCATTGAAGATGGGTCGTGGCTGGGTCTTCCAGCATGACAACGACCCGAAACACACAACCAGGGCAACTAAGGATTGGCTCCGTAAGAAGCATCTCAAGGTCCTGGAATGGCCTAGCCAGTCTCCAGACCTGAACCCAATAGAAAATCTTTGGAGGGAGCTGAAAGTCCGTATTGCCCAGTGACAGCCCCGAAACCTGAAGGATCTGGAGAAGGTCTGTATGGAGGAGTGGGCTAAAATCCCTGCTGTAGTGTGTGCAAACCTGGTCAAGACCTACAGGAAACGTATGATCTCTGTAATTGCAAACAAAGGTTTCTGTACCAAATATTAAGTTCAGCTTTTCTGACGTATCAAATACTTATGTCATGCAATAAAATGCAAATTAATTACTTAAAAATCATACAATGTGGTTTTCTGGATTTTTGTTTTAGATTCCGTCTCTCACAGTTGAAGTGTACCTAAGATAAAAATTACAGACCTCTACATGCTTTGTAAGTAGGAAAACCTGCAAAATCGGCAGTGTATCAAATACTTGTTCTCCCCACTGTGTATATATATATATATATATATATATACATACATACACGGTATGGTTTTTTTATGGGGCCCGGGTCATAACTAACGGTGCCCATCCCTATCGTGGAGTTGAGAATTCTTGGCTAGCCTTCATCTAAGCTAGGAGAAATATACTGCACAGTGGTCAAACTCTACGAACTGTCAATTAAATGTATGCAACTCAAGTGAAAACCCTTGTCAGTTGTAACAGTAATCTCTACCTTTCTGCAGAATTGGTCAATATTATTTGGATGCTGAACACTGAACTTGCCATTTGTGACCACAGAATTGAATATCTCGTTCTCACTGTCGCTTGCTGTCTCTGTCGTTTCCCCAGGTGTTTGGAGGAAAGGAGGGAACATAGAAATAATCAAGCACGAGTAGGAAGACAGTGCGAAGCGCAAGGAATAATAAATGCACGTGAAGATGACACTTGTCTCTCCCTGTGCATCTCCTGTTCTTCACAATATTGCTTCATAGTCATTATGATCAACTCCAATGTTGATGTAATTACGGGTGCTATTTGTCTATGAAAATTGAGTTTGTTTATTTTTGATTGGGGAGCTTGCTGTCACATTTGGCCACTCCTCCGTCACCTCACCGAACCCCTTTCCCTGAGCCTGGCAGCTATTTGCTCAACTTAACAGATTTGTGTGGTCTGAGCACGCCCACTCTAAACCACTGCACACAGAAGAACCAAGTAGCCTTTAACTCCCTCATCGTATCTGGACGAAACTGGTCCAATCCTCTGGCCAAGGTTAGAGCTCTACTCACTCTGTAAAGTTGCCCAGACAGATTGAGATAACATTGTGTCATAGATGTGGATGTTGGGGATGTATGTTATTGGGGACAAGTCTTTGAACTGTGTAGGATAAGATATAGTATTTTAATACAATCAAATGTCCACTTTGGGGATTTATGATTATGATGTGGCTCCATGATGTGGTCTGACTGATGCCCTTGTTGTGCCAACAGAAGCCTTGAGCTCGAGTTGAAGAGAGGAGTATGACTGCTGAAACACTTAACTTCGGCCCAGAATGGTGACGCATCTCTTCCTTCTCTAACTTATTCATTCCTTTTTCCTCCCTGCTTACCTTCCTAGCCCATAACCAACTCTTGTTTTTCATTGAATTGATCTTATATGTCAGTAAATTAAAGCACATCTTCACTATTTTAGGGGTCCCCCCCTTACTCACCCTGTCCTTCACTTCTCTCCCCCCTTACTGCCCCAATCTGTTTCCTCATTTACTCCTTCTCAACACCAGCTAACACACTGCATTCTTTCCTTCCCCATTGTCTTGTTTTCAGAATGAGTGCATTACCTTATTAATTTCAATTTTAGAATGTAAAGAAAAGAGAACCCCATTTTGTTTTCATCTTCTATATAGCTAGCTGAAATAATGGGATGCCTCAAGTTGTCCTTGAAAAATGCCTCACTCGGGATGTTTTTGCAACTTGGACTTCTCCTTATCCCTACTCCAATCATTCAATAAGAGCACCGCAAACATACATTCTTGCTATAGTGCCAACAACACCACATCTCCAAATTGTACTAAAAGCTAATCCTCATCGGTGGTGTATTGTGTACTGTATTTTCATTTTGCTCCTGCTTGTTGCCCTTAGTTGTCTAGGGGAAGATAATGGGCGATGCATATCCAACCTAAACTTGAGGTGAAGATAAATAAATGGATATGCTCTTACACATGGCCCAGTACTATTATGTCAGTAATAATGATTGAATTTGAAGTGTTATTAATGCATGGATTGTACTTATGGTGATTTCTTCTCCCCAGGCTCCGTGCACTATCCAGAGGGGGGAGTGTGACGTCCCCCCCTCCTTCTCCAGCAATGCCAAAGTCCAAGCTGGCTGATTACCGCTATGGCCGTGAGGAGATGCTAGCACTTTATATCAAAGATAACAAGGTGAGCGTATGTACAGTAATGAGTGATTCACTCTTTAATGAAGATTCCAAACAGGTGTTTATATTAAATATTGATGGTGTTACGAACCCCGTGGCTTTAAATGTCTAGGGTGGATGGAGAAGAGACCCGTAACATAAATCATGCAAATTAGAATCGTGACATGGAACAGGGAGAACAAAAACTACACGACAACCATAAACTACCGTCAAACATTAAATGTTTATTTGTGAACACACGGTAAAGGTTTGGGAAAAAGGGCTGAGCAGGACCCAAGAAATGAAACAATAGTGTAAAACACCCCTAAACTGATCTTGCCTGCCTCAAGAACCGCTAAACTACTGCTAATCATACAAAAATACAGTGGGTGGTCCGCTCAGGTCTAACTAGTGTTTATAGACAGTTTTCTTTCTACGGGTAATGTATGCCCAAGGGCAGCTTGCTTAACTTCCCCTTTTCCCAGAAACACACAAAGTTACCAAACAGAGTAACCAGCAAATTAGTGAGTACACAAAACACAGGACACCACAGTATCCATACTCGCATACGGAAAATAGTCTTCTAACAACAAACACAACTGACCGGCTTTTAAACAATGGGATGTGTGATTGAAAAACCAGAAACAGGTGGTGCAATGCAGAGGAATGTCCACTGATTGGTCCACCTCAGCAATCAGCAGACACCCCAATGACCACCAATCAGGAACATACAGGACACCTGTGATTAGGGCAGAAGGAGAGGAAAAACACAAAAAGACACAGATACCTGTATCCGTAACAGATGGCTATGATTAATGGATATGAGCAAGGGCTGCGACGATACTAGTATCGCAATTATTGTTTTCCATGGCAAAAAGGAAAATGCAAAGCAGACAACTCTTTGGTTCTTTAAAAACCTGCTGTATGCGAAATATTGTGTGCTTTAACTTGGAAAATAAATAAATGTGACTCTGGATGACCACGTTTCTTTCCAACATTAGGGCTGTTTTCTTGAAGTTAACTCTGCTTCGTGTTTTGTTTACTTGCCACGATACTAACGAGTATCGCGATACTGGTATTGTCCCGGTCCTAGTATGAAGTAAAGCAAACTGTGTTCTCAGCCCCCAGAGGACATGCAGGATAAGGAGTTTGCTGCTATCCTGCAGGATGAGCCTGTGCAGCCTTTGGCCCTGGAGCCTCTAACTGAAGAGGAGCAGGTGAGACTGCAGGAGATATAGGAGCTGTTAGTGAGTCAGAGGTTCACTGCTCTGATGAACTGAGAAGAATTTGGCCAGGGTCAACTCTCTCAAATCTTAGCTCTTAGCTGCTACTTTTACCCACAATGTGCTGATGAGATCCTGCTTCAGTGTAGGTTGACAAAATGTCATTCTGTTAACGTCATGCTCCCACCTGCCTTTTGTCCTGCAGAGAAACTTCTCCATGTCTGTGAACAGTGTGGCTGTGCTGAGGCTGATGGGAAAGGGAGGCGGGGCCGCCCCTGTAGGCGTGGCTAGGGGCCGTGGAGGAGGCATCAGAGGAGGTAGAGGTCAGTTAGTCACCACCTGGAGTGATCAGGACGGTGCAACTCTACACATAGAAATGTATTCACTAGCCAGCAGATCAGACCCGCTTGCTTACAGCTGCACTAGGGTCAGACAGGCTTCCTGTGTAGATTAAGTCTCCGCGGAGCCGGTGCGAGATATGGCTGGGAAAACACACCTCGGTCAGTGTTGAGAAATGCGTTGTACTCCGAATTGTCCCATTAATCCCAACTCTTACACCAAGATTGAACGATTGCCCTTTTCGTTCTGTAGCAGAAGCCACAGCAGTCATTTTGGAATGGCAGTGTCAGCCAATCAGCTCTTTTGTTGTTCAATGCGACTTGCCATTGCATAATGGCTGCTGCTAACTAGCATGAGGACGAAAAGGGCAGTTTATTTAAAAACTAGCAGTCGTTCAAACTTCAGTGTAACAGTTGGGATAATGGGACAACTTGGAGTACAGCGCATTTCTCATTCCTGGATTGAGGTACGTTCTCTGCACCATATCTCACGCCGGCTCCGCTGTTTCTTAATCTACACAGGAAGCCTGTCCGACCCTAGTGGAGCTGTAAGCAAGCGGGTTGAATCTGCTGGCTATGTATTCACCTGCTGAATAGGCCCTAGAATGGATGTATGATGTGTTTGTGCAGGGAGAGGGAGAGGTGATGGTGCATTCTACCAAAGAGCTCCTGGAGGTCCTGATGAAGGAGAGGTGGGCTTCGGTCGTGGCCGAGAAATGCTCCGCAGCCAAAGCTGGGATGACCGGTAGGCTCACTGTCCTAAACCATGTTGCTTTCATTTTCCTAAACTACGCTGCCCTCACCCCCAGATGGTTATCATTCAATCATATTGATGGTTATTGTGTATATTTAGGTTAGTTTTCCATGTTCTAGACTGAAGGTCTTAAACTATCCCGTTAACTATGGGCTTTCCTTCTGTCAGAGCTGAGAGGCCAAGGTTTGAGAAGGCAATCAGGTGTGCTGAAGTAGTGCGGCCAGGGTTTGAAGAGGCGGGGCCTCTGGGCAGGAAGGACTCCTGGCGTGCCGACAGCGACAACTGGCGTACCCTCCGAGAGGAGGAGGAAGAGGCAGCAGCAGGAGGAGGAGGAGGAGGAGGAGAGCAGCCAGCCTGGAGAGTTGCAGGAGCCCGCCGTGATGGTACATGCACACATAACCACTCATACCCAGAATACATTTGTGCATGTTTCACCATGTCTGATGGACACTCCCTCAACAACACAGATGGGGGTCCTCGTTCTGCAGGCTGGCGTGATCATGGTGGCCGGCGGAAGTTTGAGTTTGACTTCCGTGACGGCGAGGCCCCCCGCAGGGAGTCGAACAAGGACGGCCTTCCTGAGTGGTGCACCGACGAGGAGGATGGAGAGATGGGCACATTTGACTCCTCTGGGGCCTTCATGTGCATCAAGGTGTGTGTGTCTGTTGGCTGGCTGTCAGATCTGTCTGTATTCGTCAAAGTGTGTGTATTTGCATGTTATTTGTACGTCTATTCTGAGCCCCTCATGCTTGTCCAAGCAGAAAGGCTCTAAGGACACCATCACTGAAGAGGATCTGGAGTTTGAAGCTCTGGAAGAAGAGGAGGAGAATGGTCAGGGAGGCAAGGACAACTACGCTGACAGAGGTGAGACTTGATGCTTTCCCTGGCTTTAGTAAAACAACTAACAGAATAACTTTTAATCAGCATGTATAGAAGAGCCCTTCTCCCTCTACTCATTTCCTTCTAGATGAATGTGAAGCAGCAGGTGAGGGAGAGGATAAGTACAAGACGACGACTCCTCCCTCCTCAGACCCTCTTCCTGCCCCTTGCGCCACAGAGGCACCCATCTCCCACCCCTCCAAAACGAACCACGTGCCCGCTGAAGGTAAATACTGAATTACTGATGTTGTGCATCTTCACTGTGTGTGGTGTGGGCATCAGTTGGTATCTGCTCCAGAGGATGTTTCACCTGTATGATCAGTAGTGGCCCTATTACAGTAGTACTTGCCTCATCCTCTCTACCCCTGTTCTCTCTGTGGTCTCACAGGCAGCTCACTTCCAGGGAGTGGTGATCAGCTCAGCCCAGACCCCTCCTCCACTACTACCTCCAGCCTGATGCCTCCTCCCTCCTTCGGATCTCTCCTCCCCTCAACAGGGGGAGAAGCAGAGGAGGACGAGGGCATGAAGCACCTGCAACAGGTACGAGGCGGGTTGCATTATCCTGTCAATTAGATTTGACGTTCAATACTGGATTTATTGTCAGGCTTACGATTCCGCTTGTATACTGGGTGAATGTGTGTTATGTAAATGTTCATATTTGTATTCTCCCTTTGCCTCCCTTGTAGGAGGCTGAAAAGATGGTGGCCTCTCTGCAGGACACGTCCCTTGAGGAGGAGTGTTTCACTCAAGCACTACAGGAGAGTCACACCATCACCTCTCACACACACCCAGCCCCACACTCACAAGCGCACACCGCTGGACACTCCCACTCGGCCCACAGTGCCCTGCCACTCTCCCACGAGGCAGCCATGAAGTGGTTCTACAAGGACCCCCAGGCAGAGATCCAAGGTAGACACACATACCTTTTCAGATATCCACATGCGTACGCACACATTCACAATGATTTTTAACGTTTATATACACTACCGGTCAAAAGTTTTAGAACACCTACTCATTCAAGGGTTTTTCTTTATTTTTACTATTTTCCACAATCCCCCGACCTCAACCAAATTGAGATGGTTTGGGATGAGTCGGACTGCAGAGTGAAGGAAAAGCAGCCAACAAGTGCTCAGCATATGTGGGAACTCCTTCAAGACTGTTGGAAAAGCATTCCAGGTGAAGCTGGTTGAGAGAATGCCAAGAGTGTGCAAAGCTGTCATCAAGGCAATGGGTGGCTATTTGAAGAATCTTCAACACTTTTGGTTACTACATGATTCCATATGTGTTATTTCATAGTTTTGATGTCTTCACTATTATTCTACAATGTAGAAAATAGTTTTTAAAAAAGGTCAAGAAAAACTGGAATGAATAGGTGTTCTAAAACCTTTGACCGGTAGTGTACATGTATCAATACTAGTTGCTTATAATACCTCAAAGATACGTAATCATATCTTGTCTTCCTTCTCTCCCTCCCCCCGGTCCAGGTCCCTTCTCCACGGTGGAGATGTGTGAGTGGTTCCAGGCAGGTTACTTCACCATGACCCTGCTGGTAAAGAGGGGTTGTGATGAGGGCTTCCAGGCCCTGGGTGACGTCATCAAGATGTGGGGGCGCGTTCCCTTCTCCCCCGGCCCCTCCCCCCCACCCCTGCTGGTGAGACAGCCCCCACCACCTCGGGGGTCCTCTGTGAGTCAACGAGTGTTGTTTGTTTCTGTTCACTGGTCTGTGTGTGTGGTTAGTTTTTCGGGTAATCCAAGTACCGCAAAGGCACAGAGATACTTGACTGTGGTAAACATATTTTCTGTGAGTGTTAAAGCAGGGTACTTCAGTGGTCTAGGCAAAATAATGTGTTTTACTGAGTGTTGTCTCTTGTAGCTGTATCATCATGTGTCTATCAGAGCAGAGAATCTCTAGCATAGTGGTGTATTTGGTGTGCTTGGGTGTTGTCTGAAGCATTGGTATAGTCGGTATGGTAACCCTGTAGGTCACGTTATTCTCTAGGGCAATATGGACCAGGAGCTTCTGAAGAAACAGTTAGAGCAGGCAGCCACTGCAGCTCTATACCAGCAACTACAGATGAGGTTCCAGCACATGAACAGGTAGGCACACACACACACGTGATGTATGTGATGGTATTTGTGAGTGTACTAATGTGTGTCTATTTGCAGGAGTGGAGATTCTAGCATGATGCCCTCGATGAACAGGTCAATGTCAGTACCAGATAATGGGTCCATGTGGGACATGCATACCTCTGCCTCCCAGCAGTCAGGTACTGAAGAGGAACACGCTGCATTTTCTCTGCTTCACGTACACCTTTATATAAGCACACTTTATACAGATGCGGTCAAATACACTGCTCAAAAAAATAAAGGGAACACTTAAACAACACAATGTAACTCCAAGTCAATCACACTTCTGTGAAATCAAACTGTCCACTTAGGAAGCAACACTGATTGACAATACATTTCACATGCTGTTGTGCAAATGGAATAGACAACAGGTGGAAATTATAGGCAATTAGCAAGACACCCCCAATAAAGAAGTGGTTCTGCAGGTGGTGACCACAGACCACTTCTCAGTTCCTATGCTTCCTGGCTGATGTTTTGGTCACTTTTGAATGCTGGCGGTGCTTTCACTCTAGTGGTAGCATGAGACGGAGTCTACAACCCACACAAGTGGCTCAGGTAGTGCAGCTCATCCAGGATGGCACATCAATGTGAGCTGTGGCAAGAAGGTTTGCTGTGTCTGTCAGCATAGTGTCCAGAGCATGGAGGCGCTACCAGGAGACAGGCCAGTACATCAGGAGACGTGGAGGAGGCCGTAGGAGGGCAACAACCCAGCAGCAGGACTGCTACCTCTGCCTTTGTGCAAGGAGGAGCAGGAGGAGCACTGCCAGAGCCCTGCAAAATGACCTCCAGCAAGCCACAAATGTGCATGTGTCTGCTCAAACGGTCAGAAACAGACTCCATGAGGGTGGTATGAGGGCCCGACGTCCACAGGTGGGGGTTGTGCTTACAGCCCAACACCGTGCAAGACGTTTGGCATTTGCCAGAGAACACCAAGATTGGCAAATTCGCCACTGGCGCCCTGTGCTCTTCACAGATGAAAGCAGGTTCACACTGAGCACATGTGACAGACGTGACAGAGTCTGGAGACGCCGTGGAGAACGTTCTGCTGCCTGCAACATCCTCCAGCATGACCGGTTTGGCGGTGGGTCAGTCATGGTGTGGGGTGGCATTTATTTGGGGGGCCGCACAGCCCTCCATGTGCTCGCCAGAGGTAGCCTGACTGCCATTAGGTACCGAGATGAGATCCTCAGACCCCTTGTGAGACCATATGCTGGTGCGGTTGGCCCTGGGTTCCTCCTAATGCAAGACAATGCTAGACCTCATGTGGCTGGAGTGTGTCAGCAGTTCCTGCAAGAGGAAGGCATTGATGCTATGGACTGGCCTGCCTGTTCCCCAGACCTGAATCCAATTGAGCACATCTGGGACATCATGTCTCGCTCCATCCACCAACGCCACGTTGCACCACAGACTGTCCAGGAGTTGGCGGATGCTTTAGTCCAGGTCTGGGAGGAGATCCCTCAGGAGACCATCCGCCACCTCATCAGGAGCATGCCCAGGCGTTGTAGGGAGGTCATACAGGCACGTGGAGGCCACACACACTACTGAGCCTCATTTTGACTTGTTTTAAGGACATTACATCAAAGTTGGATCAGCCTGTAGTGTGGTTTTCCACTTTAACTTTGAGGGTGACTCCAAATCCAGACCTCCATGGGTTGATAAATTTGATTTTCATTGATAATTTTTGTGTGATTTTGTTGTCAGCACATTCAACTATGTAAAGAAAAAAGTATTTAATAAGATTATTTCATTCATTCAGATCTAGGATGTGTTATTTTAGTGTTCCCTTTATTTTTTTGAGCAGTGTATATTGGCCCCCATGCAGGATTTGCTTTTTCCTCTAAAATAAGTTTGAATTGAACAAATATGTGTAAACACATATTTGATTTACAACTGCACAGGACAACAACAATAAAAATCTAAACTGAAATGATGATTTTTCTTCAAAAAGGGCCTTGACTAAATTTATAAAAAATTATATTTAATTTTGTTGGAGGCAAGTGATTCACAGCAAGTGTAGTTTATCCTGCTTGTGGTCATTTGCAGATGCTTACAGGGTAAAAATAACCATTCAACCAGTTTTGAAAAGATAATATTCTGCTCCAAACGCACTCTCATTGTAAAGTGCAAGGGTGCCAAAATATTTGACCTAATCTGTATAAGCAAGCAACTTTTTTTTATTCTTTCATATCTGCCCACACTGATACACCTCAGCTATACATATTTTAATTCACGCAGATGTCCTTGTACACATTGACATTGTATGTCAGTAACGTGTTTCTGGCCCATTCTTCTAGGCGGTGAGGCCAACCTATGGGACTTAACCATGAGTCATTCCACTCAGGGGCCAACCCTGGAGCAGCTACAGAAGGTAATATCTTTGTTTTGTTTTCTCTCGATCTCCCCACTTGTCTCTCTCTCTCTCTGACACTCTCTCTCCGTTTGTCCGCTTTACCCCAGCTCCAGGACCGGCGTGAGGCTGAACTCAGGGCCAAGCGAGAGGAGGAGGAGCGGAAGCGGCGGGAAGAGAAGAGGAGGCAGCAGCAGGAGGAACAGAAGAGGCGTGAGGAGGAGGAGCTGTACAGGCGTAAGCAGCAGTGTCGGCAGCAGCAGGAGCTGATCATGAAGCTGCTGCAGCAGGCCCAGCCCGGGGGCTCAGGGTGTGGCTCTGGCTCCGGGTCAGGGTGGAGCGTCCCCCAGGCCTCGGCCCTCTCCAAGCAAGGCAAGAGCCTCAGCATGCTGGAGCTGGAGACCGAGAGGCTGCTCAAACAGCAGGCACAGCACCAGAGGGCCCAGCAGCAGAGAGACAGGGTGAGGAGAGACACACAACCCCAAGATCTTCAAACGGCCTGTCCCGTCATGTCTATTCCATTTCAAAGCAGGAAGGTTTTGTGTAACTGTATGAGTTTCCTGAGAAGAAATGTGTGTTCTGAGAATATTTATTACAATGCCCATATGAATGAATTACATTTTATTTTTGTGTAAAATTGCCTGTTGGCAAACCCATCCCTTATGGGATTATTTGACACACAAACAAACATTACAATAATTCACTGATCATTCAGTAATAATTATTCTGGTGTTCTTTGCAGTGAAAACTGTAGTGTGACCCATGTTCCTCTGTTCTCTCTATCTCCCCCAGCATGGAGGCCTGTCTATGGGCCAGTGGGGTGAGGGGTCTGTGGGCATGTGGTCTGGTGGGGGCATGGAGCCCAAAGGCAGCTCTGGAGGGATGGGTGTCTGGGAGGAGGCTGTGAAGAACCAAAACAGCCTCCGCAACATGGGCATGAAGAACAGCCGCAGCAGTCCATCTCTCAGGTACACCTCCCTGTGTGTGTGTACGCTCACACTGTGTGCATGTAAACCTCTGTTTAAAGCTGCGTGTTAACATTTTGTGTGTATGTAAACTGTTTGAAGGCCTGTGTTTCTGTATGTGTGTAATGGTTGTTTCCGTGTACCCCTGCAGTGAGCAGTACATGCTGAGGAGGAAGCGTACAGAGGACGAGGACAAGCTGCTGAAATTGCTGCAGGGCATGAAGCCCCAGGATGGCTTCACCACCTGGTGTGAACAGATGCTGCATGTGCTCAATACCTCCGCTAACAACTCCTCCTCCTCACTGGACGGTAACAAACGCTCTCCCTCCTTCCCTACATCACTGGAAATGTCTCCCTGCGTCCGGCCCAATGAATATTCTCAAATATGAAACGTCATCACTCACCTTCACACCTACACAAACACCTCCTTAGTTGCCAGACTCCCTGGCTCCAGCGCTTGACCATTATTCTCTTTATTCTTTCTTTATTAAGTGTAAATATCTGTTGTCGTCCTCTGAGCAGTGGCCACCATCGTGGCCTACCTGAAGGAGGTGGAGTCTCCCTACGAGGTCCATGACTTTATCCGCTCCTACCTGGGCGACACCGTGGAAGCCAAAGAGTTTGCCAAGCAGTTCCTGGAGCGCCGTGCCAAACAGAAAGCCAACCACCAGAGACAACAGCAGCAGCAGCAGCAGCAGCAGCAGCAACAACAACAGGTGTGTGTTGTATGTATACTGAACACAAATATAAAGGGAACATGTAAAGTGTTGGTCCCATGTTTCATGAGTTGAAATAAAATATCACAGAAATGTTCCATATGCACAAAAAGCTTATTTCTCTCAAATGTACACATTTGTTTACATCCCTGTTAGTAAGCATTTCTCCTTTGCCAAGATAAGCCATCCATTTGACAGGTGTGGTATATCAAGAAGCTGGTTAAAAAGCTTGATCATTACATTTTACATTTTACATTTTAGTCATTTAGCAGACGCTCTTATCCAGAGCGACTTACAGGAGCAATTAGGGTTAAGTGCCTTGCTCAAGGGCACATTTACGTCATTTAGCAGACGCTCTTATCCAGAGCGACTACAAATTACACAGGTGCACCTTGTGCTGGGGACAAAAGGCCACTCCAAAATGTGCTGTTTTGTGTCACAACACAATGCCACAGACGTCTCAAGTTGAGGGAGCATGCAATTGGCATGCTGACTGCAGGAATGTCCACCATAGCTGTTGCCAGAGAATTTAATGTTCATTCCTCTACCATAAGCCACCTTCGGCAGTCCAACTCGCCTCACAACCACAGACCATGTGTAACCACGCCAGCCCAGGACCCCCACATCCGTTTTCGTCACGTGCGGGATCGTCTGAGACCAGTCACTCAGACAGCTGATGAAACTGTGGGTTTGCACAACCGATGAATTTCTGCCTAACTTTCAGAAACCATCTCAGGGACGCTCATCTGCTTGCTCGTCGTCCTCACCAGGGTCTTGACCTGACTGCGGTTCTGTGTCGTAACCAACTTCAGTGCGCAAATGCTCACCTTCGATGGCCACTGGCACGCTGGAGAAGTGTGCTCTTCACGGATGAATCCCGGTTTCAACTGTATTCAGCAGATGGCAGACCGCGTGTATGGTGTCGTGTGGGCGAGCGGTTCGCTGATGCCAACGTTGTGAACAGAGTGCCCCATGGTAGCGGTGGGGTTATGGTATGGGCAGGCATAAGCTATGGACAACAAAAACAATTCCATTTTATCAATGGCAATTTCAATGCACAGAGATAACGTGACGAGATCCTGAGGCCCATTGTCGTGCCATTCATCCACTGTCATCACCTCATGTTTCAGCATGGTGATGCACGGCCCCATGTCGCAAGGATCTGAACACAATTCCTGGAAGCTGAAAATGTCCCAGTTCTTCCATGGCCTGCGTATACTCACCAGACATGTCACCCATTGAGCATGTTTGGGATGCTCTGGATCGACGTGTACAACACTGTTCCAGTTCCTGCCAATATCCAGCAATTTCTCACAGCCATTGAAGAGGAGTAAGACAACGTTCCACAATCAACAGCCTGATCAATTCTATGCGAAGGAGATGTCATGCTGCTTGAGGCAAATGGTGTTAACACCAGTAAAAAAAAAAAAGGTATCTGTGACACAAAACTGCACATTTTGGAGTGGCCTTTTGTCCTCCTGAGTGGCGCAGTGGTCTAAGGCACTGCATCGCAGTGCTAGCTGTGCCACTAGAGATCCTGGTTCGAATCCAGCCTCTGTCGTAGCTGGCCGCGACCGGGAGACCCATGGGGCGGCGCACAATTGGCCCAGCGTCGTCCAGGGTAGGAGAGGGAATGGCCGGCAGGGATGTAGCTCAGTTGGTAGAGCATGGCATATGCAACGCCAGGGTTGTGGGTTCGATTCCAGTATAAAAATAAAAAAAATAATGTATGCACTCACTAACTGTAAGTCGCTCTGGATAAGAGCATCTGCTAAATGACTAAAATGTAAATGTATATGTTTATTCCCAGTCATGTGAAATCCATAGATTAGGGCCTCATTTATTTATTTCAATTGACTGATTTCCTTATATGAACTGTAACTCAGTAATATCTTTGAAATTGTTGCATTTATATTTTGTTCAGTGTGTGTGTGTGTGTGTGTGTGTGTGTGTGTGTGTGTATGTAGCTGCGTGGGTGTAGAAGACCTTATCAGTAACCAACATCCCTCTCCCTCACCAGCTATCAAAAGAAGTTGCAGGGCTGTCCATTAACAACTTTCCTATCCAGGTAGGCTCTGTCCTCAGTTCATGACCATTTAGTCATCCAACATGTATTTGCTTTCTTGATAAATCACATCTATACTCTTCTCATGCTATAGACCACATATTGGAATTAGCAAATCCCTATTACGGTGTCCTCTCCCTATGTAGTCCATGTTCCAGGCAGCCCAGATGGGGAAGGGAGGAATGTATGACAGCCAGGCTGCAAAGATGAAGAAGAAACAGACCATGATGCTTCACTCCGACCCTAGCATCTTAGGTATGTGGACACACAGTCAATAATAATAATAATAATAATAATAATAATAATAATACATGCAGTACATTTATTAAATGTCTCTCAGCACAGTAAAAAGGGAACTGTAAAAGGAGTGAAGTATTGTGCAGTTGATTGTTTGTATATACAGGTAGTAGAATCAATATTAGTTGTGGATATAGAGATGAACCATGGTGTTTCTCCTGCAGGATATTCGTTCCTGGGCGCCGGGGACAGGATGAACCTGGGCGAGATGGAAAGAGTGGAGGATTATTGAGCCACAGCATCTACCTGAATCCACCTGAGGCCTTACCTGGATTACAACACACACTGACACACACACAAACACTCACCTACACGCACACAGACAATGACGAATGTGCACTGCTGAGCTACTTTGCCCCCTCATAGATGAGGACCTGGTAAAGTAGTGTTTTCTCCCTCATCTCTGTGTGAGGGGGGGTGGGGGGGTGCGGAGAGTACCCTCCCTCACTTCTTACAGTTAAGCACCTTAAACTAAACTAATGCACTTTATCACAGGGGGTTTCAATATTTGAAATGAAGTTTTGCCAGTTTGTTTTCTTTGTTTTTATGATGCAAAATGCGCATCTATTCTGCATATATTATGTCTACAATATGAATACACACATGTGGATGTGTGTGTGCAAGCATACCTAAGTAAGGAACTGGAGGTTACATCTCCGATAATAATGTGGGGGTGATCAGGATTTCTTTTGGAAAGTATATTCTTTTTTTGAAAGTTTTAAAAAGTTTTTATATAAAATGTAAAGCTATAACAATTTGCATTTTATTAAGAAAAAAACTTGAAGGTTTGCACTTAGAAAAACAAACAAAACTACTTGTAGATAAGTAGTGGAAGAAAAGGATGTTTCTTTGAATGCTGGTGGGTTTGTGGTAGACTTAAAGCCTGCACAATTTTATTGCTTACAGAGATGCATAAAAAGGCCATGTTTTTACTTTGTTCCATGAAACTTTTTTACTTTGAAGAATGTATGCAATTTGTGCCCATGTCAAATGTACATGAGTGATTGGTAGCCAATGAATGTGTATGTTCTTTTGTACATGGGTTCTCTAAGCGAGAGTGGAGAGGGCTCTTTTCATCCAATCTTTCACCAGCTTCTCATCCCCTAAATGACTTCATGAAGGTATTTTGCGTTGGTGTCCAGTTACCCGACTGGCCGTCTGTGTTTTGTCATTGGTGCGTTGCTGCCCTCATTCTCCTCCTTCATGGTGAGTCACGACGGTCCATGGGCTCTGATTCGCTGACAAACTGAAAACAGATGTCTTGATTCAAGGCAGATTTCCAAGGTGTATTTTACTGCAGTACAGTCCCTCTCTCTCGTCTCACTCTCGTTTAAAGAACCATAAAAAGTTATGTTTAATCGTTCTCTTCCTTGTGGTTATGAGAGTTGGTAAGACCAGAGAAGTCCCTTGCATTTTCCAAGGGGATCTATTGCCTTTAACGACATGTCGGTGTTGAGGTCTTGCTTTCCTGCTTCCAGGCAGTTTTGCAGGCGATTGCCACTGTGTGTGTTAACCCTGGTATTGATAGCTAGAGTCCTGTCTTTTTTGTTACTTTTTGAATAGAATGTCTGTTAAAAACGAAGTGAAAAGTATTTGGACTTGATGATATGGAGCACTTTTGATGCTGCTACACTATTGTATTTTTATATTGTGTTTTTGTTTTTTTGCCTCTGGTCATTTTAATTTTTGTGGGGGGTGGAAATGAATGTATTCCAAAAACCGAAATGTACAACAGTGCATTGAGATGAAGCCAGACTTTAAACACATATTTTGGAGTTAATGAGTAGAGTTGTGCTGATAAAGTATTAGAATCCCTGAAGATGAGATACTGTAAATGAAACCGAGGTGGACACCGCTGAACACTGCCTTCTCTTAATGCTCTCTGAAAAACATATCGTAATAAGATGAAGACATCTGTCCACCACCAAGCATTGTTATCGTCCTCGATACAATACACACACCGAGGAACTGGCATGGAAAATGTAGCAGCTGTTTTTTTGAAAGAGAAATTGGTCTCCTTTTTATCTTTGAATGTCTGGGTTGCTACTATTAAGAATCTCTTGTTTTTCTCTCATTGCCTAAATCTTGTGACAATTTCGTTTTTGAAGATGTGGGCGGAGGAACGATCGGTACGTCATCAGCAAACTGAAACAATCTTCGCTTTAACTGGTCTGGATTATATTTTGTATTTATATTTTTTAAAAAGACAAGAAAAAATATCAAGTGGAAAAGGAGAATGGATTTTTTGTTTCTTTTTACTGTGACAACCGTAATATATGGTTATCATTTGACGCCCCCCCCCCCCCCCCCCCCCCCTCACAAAATGCTGTGCTACGTGTCTCATGGGGTTTGGCAGGTTGGGACCATGTGAATGGAGGCTGCCTGATGTTAAATGGACTTCTAAAGAGATTCATTGAATGTTCTAGAAAAGAAACCACTATAATGGAGAGAACATATTTTTATAACACACAGGCTTACAATTGGAACCATTCGAAATCCAAAACTACTGGAAAATGGACTGATTGGTAAGGGTGGGGTCAGTCGGTGAAACTTTGTTCATCTTCCACTTGTGCTTTTGTTGGGTCTAGTTGAACATTAATCAAATCATAGAACAGAACAGAGTGTTGGGAGATGGACATGTTTGTGGACTGCATATGATGCCCCGTCCCCTTGTATTTACTCTTTTACTGGACATTATTCCTCAAGGATTGCCTTTCCCTGGGCATTCTCCACAAGAAAGGACAACAATGAGGATGACCTTGACACAGAAGACCAGATTCTTCAGTGTACCAGAACGATACTGCACTGACCGCCAGAGAGCCACAGAAGGCAAGTTAATGATGTGACCATCTGTTTTTAGAAAGGGGCTCACCGGGGGAAATGTATATTCTTTGTTACAGATGTACTTTTGCTGACTTTATAGGTTACTGGCTACCTGAAGTCACATGTAGGACAGGTAGAGGCACGGGGGAACTACATAAATGATTTGACTAGAGATCCTATTTAATAGGTTTGCTGTACCAATTGTAATGATAGGTATTCAGTGGAGAATTGGGTAATTAATAGGTTCCTCAGGATATGTGTCCATTTAATGAGGTTGGACATCTAGATATATCTTGATGTCTGGACAGCCCTGCTGTTCCTCATGCTAAACCCAGGGGGGTCTGGGATGTAATATTAGTCTATGAATCTGTTATGATCAGGGTTATAGTGTTTAATCATCCTCATCTTAATAGTCTTGTTTCTGCAGGCCAGGAGGATACCTCATGGACACACCACCACCACCTCATTGCTCTGTCCATGTAGCAGTCTCTGCTGGATGACTGCCTGCGAAGTTAGGTGTATCGGTGGCTGAGGCCTGTGGGCTCTCATACCCTGTAGGACTGGGCTGTTCTGGACCACATCTGGACATGGAATGGTCTCAGAGAGGAGCAGACTGTAGAGGAGAGACTCCCGGACACCAGCTTTGTCCCAGTCCTGACTAAAGTCTCACCAGGAGTTAACACACACACAGATGGGCACCCACACACCTTGTGAACATGGACTCTCAAAATGACTGAACATATACAACTATGCTCATGGCCTGTTACATTCACGCACGCACACACACACACACACACACACACACACAGATCTGGTTGGCAAGTTTCAACTCCTGGATGTAAATAGTGAACGATTAATTTGTCATTACTCATTTTTGTTTGATTATTTTACCCTTTATTTGGTTTTACTTGCCTTAAATGTACAGAATTAAATTGCCCATGTGTGATGTCCCCATCCCCTCCGCGCCATCCCAAAGTAGTAATAGGCTTGACCTGGTGGAGTGTATCGAATAATGGCTGGGGTTGGTTTGGGACATCCTTTTCCCTTCTAACCGAGCAGTAAAATGGCAGTAATGGGGATTAAAGTGAGAGAAATAAAAAATATAATGCTAAAACTATTAGAGGAATGTCTGTCATGCAAAATGGTTTGAAATACGTTTTGGGGGAAATGTTATGATTATTTGACCTTTTCGCTGCTTGACCACAGCAGAATTTGAGATTGGGGGGGGGACAGCCATTGTATATAGTTTTCCTATTGAATAGAGACGTGTTACAGAATAAATAAACTGTGTGGAATGCAATATTAATGTTTTGTCATAATTTCGCAATTACATATTGTTTTAAAGGGAAGACAGACCAACCGGACGGTCGGCCGTGCACAGCGGCTTGCAGACCTATCGTATCTGACCACAGAACATAGGCGTTAATATTCTGTTCCTTTCCCGACGATTCCACAAGTTGAATTGCCACTGTTCGTAGACGCCCAGCTGGTGATCTACTGCGCACGGCCGACGTTCTTGTTGGTCGGTCTTACCTCGTACATATTATTACCAAAGACCGTACAATGTGATATTACGCTGTATCTCTGGCTGCAGTTTTACATGTTGCCCACGTGGGGGCATGGTAGGTTCAGTTTTGTTGTCCTATACTCCGCACCTTGCTCCATTCTCCTTTCTGCTTTCCCAGTCATGAAACTACTGGAAATGAGTCACTGAATTGTTACATTATAAATTAATACCATCCGCTACAGAATAACGGGTGGGGGAGCTACAAGCTTGTTACTGCACATCGGGCATTTCATATCCAACATTTGACACTTCATCTGCCACAACATTTGGGGCAAAATCTGTGTTGGTTATGTTCCTTGGCCACTGTCGGCATTAGACACTCCGATGTCTACCTGTCGGTGCAATAATGGTGAAAGGAGGATATAAATGATATAGGAATAATGGGAAGTTGTTCACATTACTGTTTTATACTGATTAGAGGGCATTTCTCATTTAGGAATGTTATCGGTTTGAGTGGTGATAATAGTAGGGGGGTCTCCCAGAGCTACACAATGGAACACAAGTATAGACTTGCATAGCATAGGCTACTCCAGTCCATCCCTATACCTAGCTACTCAATCAGTGTGCAGCATAGTACGAGATTGAGGGCAGAGCGTTGCGGGAGAAGGATGCAACGAACATAAAGCAGTATTGTGAACAGAAGAGACCTCTCGGGAAAATGGCTTTGACCAATACGAGTTAATCGAGGTGCAATATTTTGAATGCGGCAATATTCAGTGACGCTGCCTGTCCTCCTTGAAGTTTGCCCGAAGAAGTTTGACTAGATTTTTTTATGCCAAGATTGTGCCATAATAGCGGAAAGGATAGAGGACGGATAGAATGGGCTTTTTTTATGTACGCTAAGACGCAGAAGGAATGACAATGGAGAAAGCGGTAAAAGCCTTAACGCGTTAAGTATTCAAGTGCTGCAACAAGAGCACAGCGAATAGGCGATGATCAACTTGGGTCAGTGAATGCTCCCTTATACAAGCCTAGTCCAATTTTGTACATTTGAGCGAGCAAACCGGGTGGCAAAGTAGGCAATGGCACTTTGCCAATGAAGATAAACGCCCGTTATCCAAAATTATGCTTCCAAAGTGTAAGAATGCGTTTACTCCGATATTCGCGACATTCAGCTCATATTTAATTTGTCTGGAGAGGTGACATTTTGGAGAGAGGATGGACAGTGGCCTTCTCATGCAATAATGTCCATTATTGCTCGACACGTTTCAAACCAGAAAGCTACATATTGCCACTAATGCACTTTAAACTCAAAAGAGGTTGACACATTGTATCTCTTCACACATTCCAACTACTCTGAATGTTGTCTCTGATTGATTTTTGGACGTTTTTTCTTATGCGGTTTCCGAAGTCGCATCATAGCTGTGCGCTTTCAGGGATTTAGTGAACTTCGTTCGCAGTCTCCCAGCGATTCTTTGTCTGAATCGATTCCCCGTCACTTCTTTTTTGGGGGGGTAAAATGGCAGGAGAGAGCCGAGGATCAGGGATGGCTTTGGCGTTCTGGGACGGCTGTAATGGCTTGGGATTTATTTTGATATTTCTTGTGGATCTACTGGGAATAGCTGCAGGTAACATGGAGCCTATTTACTGGAATACGTTGAACAAGAGGTACGTGGTTAAACGCTTTCACTATAGACTAGTTTAGATGTATTTATCATGTTACTCGTGTACACTGTTCCTTTACTGGCTGTCAACGCGAAGGGGTGACATTGCAGTCCCGCAGAGTGAGTGGCCTTTGGAGAAAGATATTGAACGCAACAGTACAACTACCACCTCATGGTGAACATGGGCACCTTCGGGACACTTTGATTATTTTGTGAGCTTCGATTTCAGGTCTCTAATGACATGGGTTCACTCAATATCCAATTCTACACTAGGCTAAGCTACTTGTTGCTGGTGGAGGTGAGTGGTGGTGGTGGTGGGGAGACTGACTTCATTGGAGAGGATTACGGTCGAGGAAGACTGTCGTCTCCTGTCACATTCTGTCCAGCGAAGTCGGACACGGGTTCTATTCAACAGAGATGGGTGTCCTGCAGGGTTGAGAATACATCAAATTCCAATTAAATTCTTGAATTTGAATTGAAGTAGTAAACGGGATACAGAATTTGAATTTGAATAAAGGAAATATAATTGAATTAAATTAAATTCAAATGCCACTTCTATTCTATATTAGGTGTACATAAAACATGCATATAAAATATTAAAACAGGACAATCTCTTTTGTTTCAAGGAAAACAAAACCTGTATGCGAATATTCTATGTTATTATATTTCATTAATCACTTACATTTGTATAATATGGGGGAAATACTATTAGTTTAACCATCAAGTTGACCCTGAGGCCTTCAAAAAGAAGCCAAACAAATGAAATGGTGCTGGAAATATAATTGGCTATTCTAAGCACTAAGGTTAAAAGATGATATGAACATTGTTTCCAGAGAAAAGTGATACACTACATGGCCAAGAGTATGTGGACACCTGCTCGTCGAACATCTCATTCCAAAATCATTCATATGGAGTTGGTCCCCCCCTTTTGCTGCTATAACAGCCTCCACTCTTCTGGGAAGGTTGCCACTAGATGTTGGAACATTGCTGTGGGGATTGCTTCCATTCAGCCACAAGAGCATTAGTGAGGTCGGGCACTGATGTTGGGTGATTAGGCCTGGCTCGCAGTCGGCGTTCCAATTCATCCCAAATGTGTTTGATGGGGTTGAGGTCAGGGCTCTGTGCAGGCCAGTCAAGTTCTTCCACACCGATCTCGACAAACCATTTCTTTATGAACCTTGCTCATGCTGAAACAGGAAACCGCCTTCCCTAAACTGTTGCCACAAAGTTGGAAGCACAGAATTGTCTAGCATGTCATTGTATGCTGTAGCATTAAGATTTCCCTTCACTGCAACTAAGGGGCCTAGCCCGAACCATGAAAAACAGCCCCAGACCATTATTCCTCCTCCACCAAACTTTACAGTTGGCACTATGGATTCGGGCAGGTAGCATTCTCCTGGCATCCACCAAACCCAGATTTGTCCGTTGGACTGCCAGATGGTGAAGCGTGATTCATCCCTCCAGAGAACGCATTTCCACTGCTTCAGAGTCCAAAGGCGGCGTGCTTTACACCACTTCAGCCGACGCTTGGCATTGCGTATGGTGATCTTAGGCTTGTGTGCGGCTGCTCGGCCATGGAAACCCATTTCATGAAGCTCCCGACGAACAGTTCTTGTGCTGACATTGCTTCCAGAGGCAGTTTGGAACGCAATAGTGAGTGTTGCAACTGAGGACAGTCGATTTTTAAGTGCTTCAGCACTCGTCGGTCCCGTTCTGTGAGCTTGTGTGGCCTAACACTTGGTGGCTGAGCCGTTGTTGCTCCTAGATGTTTCCACTTCACAATAACAGCACTTACAGTTGACCAGGGCAGCTCTAGCAGGGCAGAAATTTGACAAACTGACTTGTTGGACAGGTGGCATCCTATGACGGTGCCACGTTGAAGGTCACTGAGCTCTTCAGTAAGGCCATTCTACTGCCAATGTTTGTCTATGGAGATTGCATGGCTGTGTGCTCGATTTTATATACCTGTCAGCAACGGGTGTGGCTGAAATAGCCAAATCCACTAATTTGAAGGCGTGTACACATACTTCTGTATATATAGTGTATATTCTTTGGTATCTGGAAGTGTGACCTGTCAGATTCAATGAAACTCATGTTCTATTGCCGCGTTCACGTGCTAGTCGGAACTAGGAAACTCAGACATTTTCGACATGTTAACTGGTTGAGCAAGACACACGTATAACTACAGTAAGTTGGACATTTCAGAGTTTCCTAGTTCCGACTAGCACGTGAACACTGTACATGACTGAATGGAATTTCTTTAAATTGCATTGAATTAAATTCGACTTCCTGTCAATCAAATTCAAATTCTACATCCTGTGGGGTGTGGCCAATTCGAATTTCAACTCATGAGTTGAATGGAAGTCAATTCCAAAATTCTGAATTGAGCCCAACCCTGGTGTCCTGCGCCTATAGTTAAATATAGGCTAGTGTAAAACTATAGCCTACCTTTCTGGCCATAGAGAGAGCAAGGAGACCGCACTTGGGTTGTTAAGCGAGGGAATGCCTGTTTATGGCAGACGGTTATTATGTCAGGCTTGTGTGAGAGAGGGGGTGGTCTTCACGCATGATTGCACCCTCATAAAGGGTCGCGTGCGTGCCGTCCGTGGTTTTCAACCCTCCCCTCCCGCCTGCGCGGACTCCTGCTGAGTTTGCGAAGGGGACATGATGAAAGCCAGTAAGAACTTGGCCTGGATTTGTCCAATGCTGTTCAAGCAAGCTCCTCTTTTATAAAAGCTCAGACTCTCACCTATTGGCAAGCATGCGGTAATCGCACATCAATTGATAAGCTAGGCCTTCATTTCTCTCTCGTGTGAGGACAGACACAGATACACAGTTGAAAAATCAGAGAAGGTTTGATTAAATAGGCCTACAAGACTTTGGCTACCCAAATCACCATGTAGTTGTTAGGTTATGTTTACATAGACAGAATAGATACATTAACAAACTGCCCAAATGTCACTATAATTAATGCCTTTATTAATGAGAAAGTTTTGTTTAGTGAGTTGCAATAAGGGGTACAATTCTCAAGAAGAGTCGAGATGTTGAGAGTGGCCATAGAAGGGAGGGAAATATAAAGAGATACAAATGAATGGAAAGATGCAACCAAGAGATGGAGAGACAAAAATAACCTAGAGTTAGGTCTGATGAAACAAAAAGTCTTAAAGTGGGCCCAGATAGAGCGACACACAGATTGTGAGCTCTGTGCTACTGCTGAGAATCTCTCATCCGTATTGAATCTAATGTTCCTCCTATATCTGAAAAGGTCAATGGGTTTACTCATGGCCTGTTAGACAGCTCTTCCTCAGAATCCTGATGGCCAAGACGACCAACACACACGACAGACAGACAGACGCAATGAATACAGAAACATGTTCAGTACAGACACAGAAAATCACACACTCTAAACATGGATATAACATGAAGATGAGTGAATTAGGGAGTGCAGGGGGCCTCTGACATCTGAGGCAGAGTCGTGTAGGGGGAAGTTGCTGTACATCTCTTCCCCCTTAAATGGGCATTAAACATTTATCCTTCACAGGCTGCTCAATATTTAATGAATTGCCTGCTAATTGGCTGAGGATAAAAAGCCTGGTTAACTGGGCTAAGCGTTTCAGATTAAAACATTTTAAAGATTGGCAAAAGAAAGGAAACAGATACAGTGTCAGGAGACTGAGGAGCGGCTAGCGTGAGTTTAAGGATGAGCTCCCTGCGTCTTCACATGTGTTCAGCCTTATTACCCCCTTACACTGCCTCATACAGCCAGAATGTTACACCCTCAGAGAGGGAGTGAGTGTGATTTGTGTGTCAGAAAGGAGTGTGTGTTTACTTGCTTGTTTATTTTTGTGTTTGTGCATGTTGTTCCTAGGGGTGTGGGTATCATTGTTGTTGGGTGTGTGTGGGTGTATTCCCAGTCGGTCACTCAGCGGCTGTCTCAGTCAGGGTGTTTAGATTCGCCTTGTTTACTCATCCAGTGAGGAACAATCCACCCCTGTCCTCCTGTGACACCTCTTGCTCAGACAGCCATGTGTGTGATGGGGGGGGGGGGGGGGGGGGTTACTATGAATGCCTAGGCGTGTCTGTGTTAAACCTGTGTATTTTCCAGTCTAAGTATTTAACATATAGTCTAGATTGAACTGGGAAGAATAAACAGTGTCAAATGAAGAGGGGCAAAGAAAAGTGGGTATGTGTATGAATAGGTGAGCTGTCTGTAAATGGGCAAGCTTGTGGGAAATGTATGCATACTTGCAGTGAAATACTGAATGCGGGATAAAACAAAAGTTTTCCATAGACTTGTGAAGGTGACTTTGGTAACAGCACCAAATGAGCACCAATCTACTTGACCTCGGATTAGGGGTGTGAGAGTAAGGGAGGGTAATCCTCCTACTCAACACACACCCAGTCGTCCCCTCTTGTGGAGTGCTCCACTGTCAGTCAGACAACAAAGCAGTATGTGAGGGGATTTTTTTCTCTCTCTTTCGCTCGCTTGCTCTCTCGCTCACTCTCTCACTCGCTCTCTCGCTCATTTCGCTCTCTCTGCAGGTAGCCTAGTGAGAGCGTTGGGCCAGTAACCGAAGAGTCACTGGTTCGAATACCCAGTGACCCATCTGTCGATGTGTTCTTGAGCAAGGCACTTAAAGGAGTAGTTCATTATTTACAGATAACAATCAATGGAAGTGCTGGGGGCATGTAAAGCTGGTGGTGGCTAAAGTTAGCTGAAATTTGTAGAGGCTGTTTTAAATAACTGAACCAGGGATTACAGTTTCTCCTGGCCCATAGACTACTTTCAGGGTGAGGAACCATCTAAATCAAGTATTTTTTGATCACTTACTCAGTAGCTCTATCTCTCCGTGTGCCCTATTTTTTCTTCTTCAACCACTTTCTCATCTCCTCACTTTCAGTTGAAATGTGAGCAAAGTTGTGGGGAATGTTACCACTGTTACCTGAGATCATTACCATAATGAATAGCAACAGAGCTATCTGGAGCTGATTTATTAAATATAACATAACCAGTGAGAATGTTACCAGTCATGGGCTACTGGATGTCAGAATACTGGCTAGTGGTGGAAGCTGCATTTGGGGCATTGCTTGGGATTCTTGGCTGAAAACTAATCTGATGAAATCTCTTCAGTAATCCAATGTTTTCATCAACTCTTGCCTAGGGAAATGGACAAAATTCAAGAGTGATGAGTAAATCAGTTAAAGGCTGCATGACATAAAGGACTTTTCTCCCTTTTCACATGTTTTGTAGTAGGTGTATGGCTTAAGGCGTCAGCATGCTTCAGTTCGGCTGGCGGCTAGCCAAATAAGGCTAGGCGAACCGAACGAGTGTGCTCGCATACTCCCTTAAAATACCTTAGATTGAAAAACAAGAAAAAGGCGGCAATAGTACTGTTTCTCCTATTTGAGATGCCGTAGCCAGTTCCTCGAAATAGTCAGAATTAATCTAAGATAACTCAAGAAATCTGTCATTAATTTTAACGTTTTAGTCGCGCAATTATACGTCTAACATGTTTGGTGCAGTATTTGTCATTGAAAAAAGGGGCATGAAAACAAGTCGTCTCTCGTTGAATGACAACAGACTTTATTGAAGAATCCCAACAGTTGACCAATCACAGCCAAAAAAAAACTTACCAAAGTCCAAAACAAACACAAACGTCACCAAATGTCATCATAATATCTCCGAAATCTTAAGGTTAGGCATTAACTCTGAATGGTAAGGTAAGGGTTAGGTTTGGGATAGTAAAGCAAAAATAACTTTCTATCTTGCAACCTTTGGAATCAGAGGCAGATGCTTAAGCCCATCCACCATCCCCATCCACAACGCCCTAGCAAAATCCAAACCTACTTGAAGGTAACAGCGCTCACTGTTGCCCCTAGTGGCCATTTTCCACGTCATCTCCCCGACATCCTCAGACATGGATGGACTTCGAATACTGACTTGTATCTTGGGTGACCTGGCTGTACACCCACACACTAACATTTGCTTTCTTCATTTTACACACCCTAGTAGCTACCTGCCAGTATCATTTGTAAATCCCCTTTCACCGTGCTGCTTGTTTTGAATTTTCTGTTTCAAAGGTGCTTCCCTGGCATGCCTTCAAAGTCTTGGCAGAGCATGAGAGTGTGTGGTGAATAATGGAGTAATTGCAGTCTTAAGATTGCACTGAGGATGATGATGTATGTTCCCTCCAATATGAAATGGATTCTCAGAACAGTGCATCACTATAATAAAAACGTGCTTTGTCCTTGTTTTTGTGCTTGTTTGATCTGTATCCCCTTTCAACTTTTTTAGCTAATTTCCCCTCCCTTCTCTCCACGTGCCTCTTCTTCATATCTCCTGGTTTCTCTCTCTTCCTGCATCCTCTTTCTTTCTCCGTCTGCTCCCCCTCTCTCTTTCATAAAGGTTAAGTGGCATGAATAATATTTTCTGTATGCCTTGTTTTGGGTAATTGGGGGACCATCGAATGGAGAACAAGGTCCAAGAGCCATGTCAGTAATAAGAAGGATATGTAGTTGTTTTAACAAACCAGAGCAATGTATCCCTTTCAACATTCACCTAATTGAACCCCACTCGCTCTTTACCCCGTCTCGCTTTGTTTTGCTCTCTCTCTCGTTCTTTGTCTCTGAAGTTGCATATTCAATATCGCTGTCTTTCTGCTTCAAATACACACACTTCTCTCTTTTGAAACTTTTTATTCCAAAATATGACAAAGAATGGAAACCTAGACATTCCCTGGTGTGCTAGTATACAGACATGAAGACAGGAATGAAGAAGACGAAGGGAAAAGGAGGAGGTAGAGAAGGGAGTTGACGAAGTCGAGAAGGGACTAGGGAGTTGTTCTCTCTGACTGACTTTTGCTTCACTCATCCTCCAAACAAAGGGAAGTGCTATTTTAAGTCTTCTCATCTTTAATCATCCCTGTGATTTGGGCTTGATGAGCCTTTTCATGTGTGGTTAGAGTCCTGGGCATCTGGGTTCATGTCTCCCTCTCACAGCCTGATACATACTGAGAGTCAGACAAACACGGCTCCACTCCACAACGTTTAGAAAACTTGTGGAGTGACAGTGTTATGTAAATATGTATTACAACAGATGTAAATATATTTGTCATGACAGTGTTATGACCATATTATGACAGGTTATGACACGTTATGTCATCTGTTATGACATGTTATGACCGTGTCATAAAGTGTTATGATGCTAGGTGTCAAGTAAAATTTTACCGAAAACTTCAACATTCTGAACCACAGTGCCCAAGATCCCACTTGTAACGAACTGACCTTAAGGGCTCCACACAGTCCGCAATGGATCCGATGGAGCTTAGTTTGCGTAGACATTTTTGGAACGCGACACAAACTGAGCTCCGTTTGCGTAGACTGTGAAAACACTGTGGAGAGCCCTTCAGAGTGGAGTGCTGTGGTTGCGTTTGAGCTCCGGTTGTGTTATGGTTGGCCTATGTTAAGGCCAGAGTCTGATGGGGACTGAGTCATGGGGTAGGAATGTGGCTTTTATCTCTTAGTCCTTAACTCATTCAATAAAGGCTCTAAACAACACTCTGAAAGCACTTCAAATAAAGCAGGACTCACTTAGCAGTCCTGGGGGAAGGGTCCTAGAAGGGCACGGTATTAGCACTTCACCAAACAGTGCTGTGTTAGGGGACAAAATTCACATTTACACACATTTCTAGACACTCAATTACAGTGATGTACAGTTTATTGGCATGTAATGAACTATGGTGTGAAACCCTGAGAGCTCTGTGTAAAATGGAGAAAGCAGCTTTGTTTTCTTCTGGCTGGCCTGTAAACAATACTAAACCATGTTCCACCTCCTGCCAATGAAAGCATGGTCTAATGAACCAAGCCATCTGCCAACGTGTTCACCCTGGGCGACTGGGCTGAGGCTGGGCTGAGGTGGTGCTGGACTGCCCTGGTCCCTGGCTGGCAGAGTGGACTGCAGGCCCTGGTGCATCCTGGTACAGTCCTCCCCTATACAGGACCTCCAGACTGGGGCAGGGGCAGCAGCATGGAGCTGCAGGGGGGATTACGGGGAAAGTTTGCCTGAAAACATCTTCAACAGAGCAGTGAGGCAGAATGGTGTGAGCAAACATGGAGCTGGAAGTGTATTCACAAGAGATGGGGTTACAGCTAGAACTACTGCTAGTGCAGTGAAATAGGAGGAGAGGGCACAGGCAGGCAATGAAGCAAACACCCACATTCCCATAAACACTGGGCCATGAAGGCGGCCAAAGGCCATTCCCACTGCAGTAATACGGCCATGGGATTCAGCAACACACTGAATCCTGGGTAGCCTCACACAGACCACAAGTACAGACTTTCAACACATGATCAACACACAGATTCAAAAGTCAAGTAAGCTATGGCTTCCCTTCCTTTGACCTGTGTGTTGTCACAACAACGACGGACTGATTCATACTGACCAGTTTTCATCTGGTATTAATAGTTCAGATTATGTATGCAATCCTGATTCATCATTTATGGCACGGTTTTAAAACTACCATGAATATGGCAGCAGCTCTGATGAAGGCACTAATTTAGCATTGTTTTAAAAAGAGAAGTTGAAGGAGAAAATGCAATATTCATGTAGTTCGCTTCAGCGGCAATGTGAGATCAGATGAAAGTTTCTCCAGATGAGCATCAAGCAGCAGTTTGAGCCCACTGCTCTCTATAAGGCCCAAACTATGTTGAATATGGCCATGGTCCATGCTTCATAGCTATGTCCAATCAGGCTTTCTCTCTTAATACTAATACCTGAAGGACCTTCAACAGTCACCATGATGTCCATCTGCAGGCTTCCATCCCAGCCTTAAACTTTGAACCCACTTAACAAGGTCAACAGTGTGTAGCTCTGAATGGCGTCAGGCCTGTAACGACAGGATGTGACCTCAGGCTACAGTTATGACAGGAGAGTGACAGTGTGGAATCTGTTGTAATCACTGATGTCACATACGCACTTGATTGGCAGCTTGAATATAGCAGAGTATGATGGGGATGTTGAGTCATGGGAATCTTGACATTAGGAGGATGGATAGAAATAGTACACATTGAAATGTCCCAATAAGGAGACTTAAATAGCACAAATATGCTCTGTATCAAAGCATTACTGTATGCCTAAATAGAATAAATGTGGGTGTGCAGAAGTGAAAAGGTACACAGTGACAGACCTGATTTGATTATCAACTCAGAGTCAGAGAGAGGAGATAGCTCACAAACCTGACAAAGCACAACCTGCACAATAATTCTCGATTTACATTGTTAAAGGTGTGTGTAGAATAACTAGTGTAGGATCCCATGTGATAGCATAGATGTGATGTGTGTGCTGAGCAGAAGATGTCACTGTATTATGTGTCCTGACAAATGGAAAGGTCACTGTCTCTCATTATCTGTTCTATCTGTGCAGATCAGATCACTGTGAACCTCAGGTCTCTCTAACTGTGATCATGCAGGACCAGGACCTAGTTGGATTAGGGCCCAGGTTAAAGCCACTACATGGTACATCCTGTATCATTCATAGTGTCTCCTACTGTAGCCTATGTCACAGCAAAAACCTCAAAAGGGAAAGTTACTGCCAATGATTCATTATCATGCTCTGACAAACGCCCCAAACCCTTGTTTCCCACTCTTCCAAAATACCTTGATCTGAGAGAATGAAGGAGAGGGATGAAGGAGAGGGAGAAGGAGCCTGGAGCTCCCTGGTTAGTTTGTCTGTTTGTCCCTCCTGGTGCTGAAATGTCACCAGGCTCTCAGGGCGCTAAGCACTTAATGGAGAGCCAGGGAGCTAAGGATCTCGGCACCTTCATCTGCTCAAGGGTTCTTCTAAGCAGAGCTATAGTTATCTGGTGGTGTAATATACTCTGATGTTACGTTGAGCTTGTGACTGGAGGTCTGTGAGAGACTCAAGGTGGGGAGTTTAGCATGGTTGCACCATGAAATGACAGTGAATTCACGCTGAATTAAATGTGTCCTCCAGACTGTTAACTGCTGTTGGATTTAGCAAGACTTATGGGAAATTCACAGTGGAATGCCAGACTACAAAAACCACCACAAAATTCCACATATCTAAGAAGTTGTATTAAAAACAAAAGCGGAAACCATGGCAGCATAATTGACTCTAGGATTATTAGGGAGGAACCATTTGTGGATTAGAGTGGCAATTAGAGAGCTTAGTTGTTGATTATTGAATTTTTTAAACATTGTACTCCAGCTTGCTGGCTAACATTTTGAAAGCACGCAGAATAACCCAGACAGAGGACTCATCCAGCCTGTAGCCTCCATTCCCTCACTGAAGCTGCTCTGTATTGCAGTGTTGACTCTCTGACTATGGTCCGCGGCAAATTGCAGTCTTGTCGAAAGTCTTGGTAGTGTTAATGCGGGTGCTGATTTGATTTGTATTAATGGAAATGGTTAAGGGCGTCCTCTAAATGACAGGGTAATGTGTGTTGTGCCTGAGATCGGCCAGGCAACACAGGCACACACACAACACTCCCTCTCTCTGATGGAGCCTGCTGTTTTCTCTTCCTCTTTGCCTGTCTGACAATGTGTCTATATGTTTCCTCATCCTGTGTGTTATCTCCACCAGCGCCTTATCTCTCCTTATTCCTACTGGAGCTGACAGGACCATGACCCAGAAAACCCTTTTCAGATTTCAGACTCCGATAGTGCCTCGACGTCTCCTCATCCCTTTTCTTTTGAAGGGCGGCAAGTAGCCTAGCGTTTAGAGCATTGGGCCAGTAACAGAAAGGTCGCTGGTTCAAATATCCAAGGTGAACAACTTGATGTTAGATGGTTCCTTAACCTGAAAGTACACTCTTAGAAAAAAGGGTTCTGCGGCTGTCCCCATAGGAGAACCCTTTTTTGTTCTAGGTAGAACTCTTTTGGGTTCCATGTAAAACCCTCAGTGGACATGGTTCTACATGGAACCTAAAAGCATTCTACAATTAACCAAATGGCGTTCTTCAAAGGGTTCTCCTATGGGGACAGCCGAAGAACCCTCTTGGTGCTAGATAGCACCTTTTTTGTATATGGGCCAAGAGAAACTGTAATCCATGGTTAAGTTTTCTTTAAACAGGCACTACAAACATCAGCTAAACTTAGACACCACAGCTAACAATCAATGGAAGTGATGGGGGCATGTAAAAAATAAATATTAAAATCAGCTGAAATGAATTCAAATCAACTCCATATTTAGTTTGATGTTACTTAAAGGTGATTAGGCAATACAAAATAAAAACTTCAATTGGTTATTAGCTTGTTTTGGCTAAAGTTAGCTGAAGTTTGTAGAGGCTGTTTAAAGAAAACTGAACCATGAATGACAGTTTCTCCTGGCCCATAGACTACTTTCAGGGTGAGGAACCATCTAACATCAAGTTGTAAAATAGTGAACTACACTCTTAACCCTAATTTGCTCCATGGGGCCTACTACTATGGCTGACCTTGTAAAACAACATATTTCACTGCACCTATCCGGTGTATGTGACAATACAACGCGCTCTCTCACACACACACACAAATTCATCCACAGAAAGAAACACACATACCACTCCCACAGCCATGCATGTACCCGCACACCAAGTGCTCCCACAGGCACTCGTCTGTGCTTCCAAACTGTGCCATGAATAGATGAGAGGCCTCCTCTCCAAACACAAGCTGTCAGACACAGAGATGGGTAAATATCACACTGCCAATCATTTGTTGCCATGGATACCATTCTCACCTCTCTCTCTCTCTCTCTCTCTCTCTCTCTATCTCCCTCTCCCTGTCTCCCTCTGCAGGTTCCAGGATGACAGGGGGTATGTGTTGTACCCCCAGATAGGGGATCGTCTGGACCTGATCTGCCCAGCCTCCAATCCCCCAGGCCCCCGCTCCCCCAGTGAGTATGAGTATTACAAGCTGTACCTGGTGTCCATGCGCGAGCAGGCAGACCGCTGTGAGGTGATGGGCGCGCCCAACCTGCTGCTCACCTGTGACAAGCCCAACAGTGACATGCGCTTCACCATCAAGTTCCAGGAGTTCTCCCCCAACCTGTGGGGACACGAGTTCAAGACCCTGACGGACTACTACATAATAGGTGAGGGGACGTGTGTGTGTGTGTGTGTGTGTGTGTGTGTGTGTGTGTGTGTGTGTGTGTGTGTGTGTGTGTGTGTGTGTGTGTGAGTGTGAGTGTGAGAGAACCACTTCTCCAATCTTTTTGGCCCTATAACAAAGAACAAACTAAAATATACATGATCAAATGCAAATCTTAGAATCAACTATTAAAGACTACCAGAATTGGATTCTCCAATTACATTGAATGAACTACAGGACAAAATACAAACCCTCCAACCCAAAGAGGCCTGTGGTGTTGATGATATCCTCAATGAAATTATAAAATATACAGACCACAAATTCCAATTGGCTATACTTAAACTCTTTAACATCATCCTTAGCTCTGGCATCTTCCCCAATATTTGGAACCAAGAACTGATCACCCCAATCCACAAAAGTGGAGACAAATTTGACCCCAATAACTACCGTGGGATATGTGTCAACAGCAACCTTGGGAAAATCCTCTGCATTACATTAACAGCAGACTAGTTCATTTCCTCAGTGAAAACAATGTACTTGTTTTTGGCTTTTTACCAAATTACCGTACGACAGACCACGTATTCACCCTGCTCACCCTAATTGACAAACAAACAAAACAAAACAAACGTAAAGTCATCTCATGCTTTGTTGATTTCAAAAAAGCTTTTGACTCAATTTGGCATGAGGGTCTGCTATACAAATTGATGGAAAATGGTGTTGGGGGAAAAACATACAACATTATAAAATCCATGTACACAAACAAGTGTACTGTTAAAATTGGCAAAAAACACACAGATTTCTTTCCACAGGGCCGGGGGGTGAGACAGGGATGCAATTTAAGCCCCACCCTCTTCAACATATATATCAACGAATTGACAAGGGCACTAGAACAGTCTGCAGCACCCGGCCTCACCCTACTAGAATCTGAAGTCAAATGTCTACTGTTTGCTGATGATCTGGTGCTTATGTCCCCAACCAAGTAGGGCCTACAGCAGCACCTAGATCTTCTGCACAGATTCTGTCAGACCTGGGCCCTGACAGTAAATATCAGTAAGACAAAAATAATGGTGTTCCAAAAAAGGTCCACTTGCCAGGACCACAAATACAAATTCGATCAAGACACCGTTGCCCTAGAGCACACAAAAAACTATACACACCTCAGCCTAAACATCAGCGCCACAGGTAACTTCCACAAAGCTGTGAACGATCTGAGAGACATGGCAAGAAGGGCCTTCTATGCCATCAAAAGGAACATAAAATTCGACATACCAATTAGGATCTGGCAAAAAAGACTTGAATCTGTTATAGAACCCATTGCCCTTTATGGTTGTGAGGTCTGGGTACTGCTCACCAACCAATCATTCACAAAATGGGACATACACCAAAATGAGACTGCATGCAGAATTCTGGAGAAGAGCCCCCTAAGCAAGCTGGTCCTGGGGCTCTGTTCACGAACACAAACAGACCCCACAGAGCCCCAGGACAACAACACAATTAGACCCAACCAAATCATGAGAAAACAAAAAGATAATTACTTGACACATTGGAAAGAATTAACAAAAAAACAGAGCAAACTAGAATGCTATTTGGCCCTAAACAGAGAGTACACAGTGTCAGTATACCTGACCACTGTGACTGACCCAAACTTAAGGAAAGCTTTGACTATGTACAGACTCAGTGAGCATAGCCTTGCTATTGAGAAAGACCGCCGTAGGCAGACCTGGCTCTCAAGAGAAGACAGGCTATGTGCACACTGCCCACAAAATGAGGTGTAAACTGAGCTACACTTCCTAACCTCCATGAGAATGTATTTCCATATGTCTCTCACAATGAGTGACACAGACAGAGCAGTGCCACTCGATCTCCGTTTCCTAGCTTCTCTCCTAGCTCTGTAGTAGACAGCAGTGGCGGCTCCTGAAAAAATTCTCAGGGGGGGCAATTTTTCTGATGATTTAGGTGACCTACACACATTTTAAAAAAGATATGTCCAGCAACAACATGAAGACAGGGGCAGCATATAAGTCAATACCAGAAGCATTTATTGACTGATCTCAAAGGTGTTGGCTTACAAAAGCAAAATAAGTTATCACAGTAAAAATAATCAAGGGTGTTCTTTCACATTCCTCAACAGTTAGCCGGCTGAGGATGTGGCGGTTCTTGCTAACCTCATCGTTGTGGCGGCGGACAGCTAGCCTGTATCCCTCATCCAGTTGAGTGGCAATGTTCACTCTCCCCAAAGCAGACAATCTCAAACAGCTATCCATGTGGGTCTTTGACAGCTCATGTTTCTTAATCTTTTCTGAAAGATGGTGCATGTCCGTTACACCAGTCGCTGTCCAAGCGGTGCTGTCTGCCGTGCCGCCTTCAGGGTGAAAGAGTAAGCAGGGGTAGCAGAAGACTGCATTAGCTACATCGCAGCCTGCTAGCCAGGTTTTTCGTTCGTACCAATTTTTTGAAAATCCTCGGGTGTAGGACTTTCCCCCTTTAGTAGAAACCTGTTGAATTATTAAATTTGGTCTGGGAGGTCCTAATTGTTTCGTTGCCAATTTATCTTGATTTGTTCGCCGACAAAAAGGAACTTCTTTCAAAGAGACAATCGAGTTGCACTGAACGCTAGCCATCTTGACAGTAGTACGTGAATTGATTGACGCTGCTACCCGCTCTTTTCTTAGTTACGTTCATGGTTATGTTACGTATGACGAAAGCGCGTAAGTGCAAGCCCTCCCGGAACCCATAGAGATTGTATTGAAAGCTCTGATATTTGAAAAAAAAAGATTTGACATGAGAGTCTATGAGAGACTTCTGGGGCGATTTTCAACCTGACTGAAATCGCCCCAAAAGGGGCGGGGCCATTTTGCACGACTTTAGCCTGATTGGACATTTAGTGGCAGATCACACGTCTAGATTAGAACACTGATAACTACTGTTGCCGTGATATAATTGATTAGAAAAAAAATCCCTTCCTTTTCCCGTTTGGCAGTGCGTCGCCCATATCGCCCTAATGAACACACCGCCCCTGGTAGACAGTGTGTGTGCCAACAATGCCAGGGGTGGCAGAATGTGAGCGTGTGTGAGAGAGATGCCTGGGGCTCAGGAGTGTGCGTACGCCTCTGCATGACAGGAGCAGATCAGCAGGCTGTGCTCTACATGCTCTGATCCAGCCATGACAGTCAGAGACTATAGAGTGCCACTCAATTCACATCACACCCACTCCCCACACTGGAGAGATATGGAAAGGCATGATGACACACTCTTGTATTGCAAATCCAAACAAGAGTACTTGGAAAATATGTCTCTCACCTCACTGCATGTAGACAAGGTGCATAAAAAAAAGAGTTTAGTTTTTATAAAGGTTGTGAAATGGTTGTATGTTTTGATGTTTGCATTCTGGCTTTGTTTTTACTTCTACCTTTATGACAGATGCTAGATAGACATATGCTAGTGTGTGTGTGTGTGGGGGGGGGGGGGGGGGGGGGGGATCACATTTAGTTAACTTATCTTGGCATTTGCTAATTTTTCCAATATGTCAGTAATGAGCTGGAGCACTGAGAAACACAGAAAGCTGGGTGAGGAGAGGGAATTCACTCACCGGCCTGCTGTTTTACATATTTGCATAAACATGTTGAGGTCGTTTGAGCACTGGTGTTTAATTGGCCGTAATGCATGCTGGAGAGCTCAAGGGCACAGTGGGCAGTGGGGGAATGACCCAGTCTACTGGGTCTCCAGCCCACAGCTCAGAGTCAGGCAGCCAGCCATATTCCACCACTGCCCACACCACACCACACCAGCCTAGCCAGCCAACATGGACTTAAAAAAAAAAAAAACACAAAACGAGTTGTTTCAACTAATTATTATTAAGTAACTGGTTCCACAGCCTTTTTTTTTTTTCTTTTTTACTAAACTTTTCAGTCCAAGTGTTACCTGAACCAAAAATGTTGGGCAAAACTTAGCTCCAACTTGAGAAAACCTAGTCAATTTAAAATGGTGTGTTTGCTCAACTTGTCTCATATATTCATTTAACTATAAATTATTATTTGGGCATCTTAACTAAAAAAGGCTGTGCAATTGGTTACACACACAAACAGTGCTTTTAACATACAACATTTTCAATTTACATATTTTACACACATTAACATACATAATAATATAATAATGATTACATTGTGAATGTTTATTCATACAGTAATTATTATTCAACAGGTTTTTCTGTCTAGTTGTCTAATGTTGGTGGGGAATACAGTGGGGGAAAAAAAGTATTTAGTCAGCCACCAATTGTGCAAGTTCTCCCACTTAAAAAGATGAGAGAGGCCTGTAATTTTCATCATAGGTACACGTCAACTATGACGGACAAAATAAGAAAAAAAAATCCAGAAAATCACATTGTAGGATTTTTAATGAATTTATTTGCAAATTATGGTGGAAAATAAGTATTTGGTCAATAACAAAAGTTTCTCAATACTTTGTTATATACCCTTTGTTGGCAATGACACAGGTCAAACGTTTTCTGTAAGTCTTCACAAGGTTTTCACACACTGTTGCTGGTATTTTGGCCCATTCCTCCATGCAGATCTCCTCTAGAGCAGTGATGTTTTGGGGCTGTCGCTGGGCAACACAGACTTTCAACTCCCTCCAAAGATTTTCTATGGGGTTGAGATCTGGAGACTGGCTAGGCCACTCCAGGACCTTGAAATGCTTCTTACGAAGGCACTCCTTCGTTGCCTGGGCGGTGTGTTTGGGATCATTGTCATGCTGAAAGACCCAGCCACGTTTCATCTTCAATGCCCTTGCTGATGGAAGGAGGTTTTCACTCAAAATGTCACGATACATGGCCCCATTCATTCTTTCCTTTACACGGATCAGTCGTCCTGGTCCCTTTGCAGAAAAACAGCCCCAAAGCATGATGTTTCCACCCCCATGCTTCACAGTAGGTATGGTGTTCTTTGGATACAACTCAGCATTCTTTGTCCTCCAAACACGACGAGTTGAGTTTTTACCAAAAATTTCTATTTTGGTTTCATCTGACCATATGACATTCTCCCAATCCTCTTCTGGATCATCCAAATGCACTCTAGCAAACTTCAGACGGGCCTCGACATGTACTGGCTTAAGCAGGGGGACACATCTGGCACTGCAGGATTTGAGTCCCTGGCGGCGTAGTGTGTTAATGATGGTAGGCTTTGTTACTTTGGTCCCAGCTCTCTGCAGGTCATTCACTAGGTCCCCCCGTGTGGTTCTGGGATTTTTGCTCACCATTCTTGTGATCATTTTGACCCCACGGGGTGAGATCTTGCGCGGAGCCCCAGATCGAGGGAGATTATCAGTGGTCTTGTATGTCTTCCATTTCCTAATAATTGCTCCCACAGTTGATTTCTTCAAACCAAGCTGCTTACCTATTGTAGATTCAGTCTTCCCAGCCTGGTGCAGGTCTACAATTTTGTTTCTGGTGTCCTTTGACAGCTCTTTGGTCTTGGCCATAGTGGAGTTTGGAGTGTGACTGTTTGAGGTTGTGGACAGGTGTCTTTTATACTGATAACAAGTTCAAACAGGTGCCATTAATACAGGTAACGAGTGGAGGACAGAGGAGCCTCTTAAAGAAGAAGTTACAGGTCTGTGAGAGCCAGAAATCTTGCTTGTTTGTAGGTGACCAAATACTTATTTTCCACCATAATTTGCAAATAAATTCATAAAAAATCCTACAATGTGATTTTCTGGATTTGCCTGTCATAGTTGACGTGTACCTATGATGAAAATTACATGCCTCTCTCATCTTTTTAAGTGGGAGAACTTGCTGTTATAGGAGCTCCGTCAACTTGGTTTGATCCCTGAGCAGTCCCTTCAGCCACAGCCATCCCAAAAACAACATGAGAGATGAGAGAGGCAGTCAAACAATGCGGCACCATGATCACATCAAGCCAAACGCACACTCTAAATGACTCACATCACAGTGGAGGGCGTCTGTCTGTGTGTGGCCTTTTATCAAGCTGATGCTCCAAGAGTGACTGTGTGTGCTTGTGTGCATGGCTGTACATGCATGGGTGGGTGTGTTTTGCCTGACTGTGCCTGACACACACTGGGTACGAGTGTGTTGACTGCTGGCAGGTTGGCCATTGACAGTGTGTTTTATAGTGTCATAGTGCATCAGCATGTGCTGTGTAGAGAGGTTAATAATTCAGGAGCTAGTTGGATTATTTATCAGTGTTAAGCTACAATAATAAAAGAAGCAGACCGTTTGCTCGCTCAGTGTATGTGTTCTTTATGTTTATTTATTTTCCCATTTGTACTTCAACTATTTGCACATTGTTACAACACTGTGTATATATACATAATATGACATTTGAAATGTCTTTATTCTTTTGGAACTTCTGAGTGTAATGTTTACTGTTAGTAAACAAAAGTGAAATAAACTATCTACTTCACTTGCTTTGGCAACGTTAACATATGTTTCCCATGCCAATAAAGCCCTTAAATTGAATTGAGTCAGACAGAGAAAGAGAGAGGGAGAGGGTTAGGAAGAGAGAGGGAGAGGGTTAGGAAGAGCGAGAGAGGGAGAGGGTTAGGAAGAGCGAGAGAGGGATACGGTTAGGGAGAAAGAGAGAGGGAGAGGGTTAGGAAGAGAGAGGGAGAGGGTTAGGAAGAGAGCGAGAGAGAAAGATATGAATTGGGCAGAGACTGTGAGAGAACATGGGGCACTCGCTAGTAACAGTCCAGTCACTGTTCCCAATGTATGTGTGTGTGTGTGTGTGTGTGTGTGTGTGTGTGTAAGAGGGGGGGGGGGGGGGGCTGTGTGATAACTGTGAATAACACAAAGTGACATGTCGCCTCCTCGATCTAGGTCAACAATCAGAACCGCACCACACTGTAGTTCTGTGTGTGTGTGTGGGGGGGGGGGGGGTATCTGCTTGTTCATGCTTGTGTCTATTCAAGCATCCATCTGTATGTTTTTCTGCATGTACTTAACCTAACAGCATGTGTGTACTGTGTGTGT
>NW_028162707.1:0-15908 GCF_964263955.1 Coregonus lavaretus | reverse complement strand
TTTCTTGATCGGAAACAATTGAAAATGATCTGCATGGTGAGCCAAGTCATACAGATGTAGGATCTTAATTTGATCACTCTTTTGTTAGTGAGAATTTTCCTGCACGCTATTCAAGGTTTAAAAAGGCTTCTAAAGTTTGTAATTTCCACTTTAAAATGTCAGTCTTGATTTGCCCTAACGTCAAATGTATCAACCCCTACAAAAATATCCATGAATTATAAACCACATAATAATTCACATTTCCAGTTGCTGCAGGATTATTTTCCTGCTGTAGCAAACTGATTGCAGGTACAATATGTGTTTAAGTTTATATGATTATTAGATGTACTTTCAAAATCTCCTACTTTAATGCTGAATGAGGTGATAGGAGTGCAGTCAAAATCACATCATAGTCTACCCCTAATGCTGTGCCCTTGTACTGGTGCGTTTGCGTGGTTCCCAAATCGACAGTGCCTAGTGAAAGTCTTCACATTTAGCTTCAAATGACATCTAAAAAGGGAATACTGTGGATTTCTTTTCCTACCGATCTTCACAACTAGAACATTATTCAAATTAATTCAAATAAAAAAACGTATGTGTTCACACACCAGAGTTAATACTTGGGTGATGGCACCTTTAGCAGCCATTTCAGCTACGAATGATTTTGAATAAGATTGTACAAACTTTTCACAACTCTTAGGCCAACATACACTGAGTGTGCAAAGCATTAAGGACACCTGATCTTTCCATGACATAGATTTACCAGGTGAATCCAGGTGAAATCTATGATCCCTTATTGATGTCACTCATTAAATCCACTTCAATCAGTGTAGATGAAGGGGAGGAGACAGGTTAAATTAGGATTTTTAAGCCTTGAGACAATTGAGAAATGGATTGTGTATGTGTGCCATTCAGAGGGTGAATGGGCAAGACAAAATATTTAAGTGCCTTTGACCGGGGAATGGTAGTAGGTGCCAGGGGCACTGGTTTGAGTGTGTCAGGAACTGCAACGCTGCTGGGTTTTTCACGCTCAACAGTTTCCCGTGTGTATCAAGAATGGTCCTCTACCCAAAGGACAACCAGCCAACTTGACACAACTGTTGGAAGAATTGGAGTCAACATGGGCCAGCATCCCAGTGTCAAAACTGCTGAAAATTTGGTTGGGAATTATTGATTGACAGCATTATTCAAACCTTGTCTCTGATTTTCAAGCAAATTTAAGTCAGGACTGAGACTGGACACTCAGGAACACTCAACACCTATTGGAAAGCCATTATTGTGTTTCTTTGGTATTAAAATGTGTGTGATCGTCCTGCTGAAAAAATGCAACTCTATCCCAGGGTAAGGTTTTCAGAAGACTGAGGCGGGTTTCCCTCTCATTTTTGATCTGGGTTTTGGTCCTTTCATAATTATTGTGTGTTTGTGGCTATATTTGTGTGTGTGTGTGTGGGGGGGGGGGGGGGGGGGGGGGGGGGGGGAGTAAACCAATGATTAAACAATTCCTGTAAGAGTGCATCAATCACTCAGGAATGCCACCACAGTGGGTGACACACACACAAACACAATGCCTCGTACAGGATTTTGCAACACTCACATGGTATGGGCCTTAGTCACGTACACTTTTAATCCACTTCATCATTGTGACTCCGCCTCCTTGCCTTGTGCAACTTCTCAGTTTCTGGCTGGGAATCTCATGAGTATCAGGTTAACATAGAGGGCATATGGCTCTGTGTACTGTACACAGAACAGGATCAATGTTGGAGACATTATAACCAACCAGGAAAACCATAACATATTGATTCTGCTCTGCGAAATAGACACCAAGTCTACAGCAAAATTGTGATACAAACCTCTGGGTCCTGGTAGCCTATAGACAGATGTAGGATCTTCATTTGAGTTTTAAATGTAAAACATAGTGGATTTGAGGTTTTAAAAGGCTTCTGATCCCCCCCCACACACACACACACTCCCCCCACGTCATACTGTCCTGTTCGCTGTTGTATTTTTCAATATATTTTCCAGTTATAAAATGAAAAGGGAAAGAAGAAGAAAGAAAGAAAGAAGAAGAAAGAAAGAAAGAAAGAAAGAAAGAAAGAAAGAAAGAAAGAAAGAAAGAAAGAAAGAAAGAAAGAAAGAAAGAAAGAAAGAAGAAAGAAAGAAAGAAAGAAAGAAAGAAAGAAAACAGAAAAAGTCACAATTTCCTTTCTGTTTTTCGGAAACTTCACTGAGCTCATTTCCACATTTGAATTTCACCAAGCTCGGTCTACGCTTTATATTCAAAGCAGCCGGGAAGAAGCAATAGTGAACTCATGAAAAAATAATGAGTGAGATATTTACTTGTTGTTTCTTTCACTCCAACAGTTGAGGGGGAAAAAGGCTCATCACACATCATAAATTATTTGTTCATGGCTGACATCACATCCTGTCCCAAATGTTACCCTATTGCCTACATAGTGCGCTAATTTTGACCAGGGCCCATAGTGCACTAGGGAATAGAGTGTCATTTGGATAGTTGTTGACAACATTTGTCCACTGATTACTACAGTGTCTGGTTTACTCATCATTCGCCATTATCCTTGTATATATGTTCATATGAATTCATATACCTGGTCAGGGTGAGATTATATTACTCATATAGAACCATTTAAATGGTTGTTAGATGTAAAGGGGTGTTCACTGTGTAACTCTTCATACATCTGTAAGGCAGCAATTTTCAACAAGACGATGAAATCCAAAATGCCACTTTTCTACCATATGATACGACTCTAGTTATTGGCTGTTGGTGAAAATGTTGTGGACTGAACTGGGGTCAATGCAGGTTCCCAAGGGGGAACCTCCTACCTCTGACCTTTGACCTAGCCGTGACCTCTCTCTTATTCCTCCAAACAAACACTGAACAGATTTCCCTACAAATCCTGTGTTATTCTCGCCCAACACCAAACATTGCCATGCAATCTCATTGTTGTGGACACATGAACACCTTTGGAAAACTGACAATTGCTTTTGCTTCATAACGTGACCTCTAAACCTCGTTCCGTGTGGATCTATCTCATTCTATGGGGTTTTGTCGAGAAATCTCAGATGCCGGTGAGGTAAGCGTTAGTAGCTAGGTTTCCATCCAATTGACGACAGATTTCCATGCGAATATTCTAAAATCTGCACAAAGAAAATATGCGAATTTTCCCACCAGTGGTGTCTTTCCACCAAACGGACTTGTTGCTCATACAAATCAGTGTGTGATGATGTGGTGCACATAGAATGTACTTTTTTGAATACGTTTTCATGTACCGAATAAAAATCTAAAGTTCAAAGTGTTTCCATCTCATTTTCAACTGTACAGATAGATTTGCCAACAGCTTGCAGATACAGTGTGGGTAGGCTAGTCTACATGATGAGATTATTATGGATAAGAGTGAGAAGCCAAGCATCGATCATCATGTCACCAGAATAAGACCCTCAATATTTATTGGAAAGGAGTATAATGCTCATCACCGTGCACTTTCACCACCCTGTGAAGTTCATCATAACTTATTTCATCTGAAGCCTGCATGGTTTCCCGAGTCATTGTGGGAGGACCACACACCATATCATCGCGTGACTCCAAATTTGCTTCAATATGATGGTTATTATATCATTATATAAATGTTTGCACATTTCTTATATAATTTTACAGACACAAAAAGATCCCACCATGTCGAACAAACAAATGATCTGTCAGCATTTATAAATTATACCAAAACTTCCTGTTTCCATCACAGCTGTCGTGATGTTTTTTTAAATACGGTGTGACTTTAGTGTGAATGGAACCATGGTTTCAGATGGTTACAGATGGGAGTAGACAGCGCATTACTGGAGTGACTTGAGGCTTCCTTTCTAAGAGGGTTACATCACATATGCACACAATCCACTGGCCCACTTGGTCCCACAAAGGTGTGTGTGTGTGTGTTTGTGCGTGTGTTTGACATGTGGCTGACACACGTAGATCATGCAGCGTTGCATTGAAAACAAAGAAAGCGAGGGAGGGAGGGAGGGGAGTCCTGCCATGACTAAGCCCAACCACGGGCCAGATGGTGCCGAGATTTACCCTGAGCACCAGATCAATGCAGAGGACAGACAAAACCTCTTTCTGTTTCGCTGAACACACTCGCTCTTTCTGTCCTCTCAGTTTCGTTCTCTCTCTCCTCTCTCCCTCATTATTTCTCTCTCTCTCTCCTCTCTCCCTCAATATGTATTTCTCTCCTCTTTCTCTCTCTCTCTCTCAATATTTATTTCTCTCCTCTCTCTCCCTCAATATTTCTCTCTTTCCTCTCTCTCTCTGTCGGCCATAGCTGATGTCCCAACACAGAGAGATTATCCTTAGTCCTATTAAACAAAACCTAAATGCGGAAGTTCCAGGGTTAAAGGGATAGTTCTCTTAAATTTCAAAAATGCATTAAAGATACTACACAAAGACTTTGGGGGTGCTCTTGAGCCATAGAAGGTTCTCCTAAATGGACCGAAATATAGTCAAAAAATTACTTAATTAGAAAGAAAGGGGGAAATCTCCCCACGTTAACGAACAAGGTTTATACAGTAAGAGTTTGTCAGGCTAAAACTAAGTATTGTGTGCTAATTATGATGACATAAGAAATGGATTACTGTGATATATCTGTAGTGCTCAATGACATTCCATGAAAGCAACATCACTTTTTTTTAACCGTGATTTGAAGCTATACATCATGTGTTTATAAAGTCTCCTATGACACCAAAAACATGGTTGTTTTTTGGTCATGATAAGGTAAGATGTAGATATGGGACCTAACAATATGCATGATATGCATCACATGTACTGAGTGCCTGTGGAAACTATCTGTGCACTCTATGTGTAGTATTTATAATGTGTGTGTGTGTCTGTGTGTGTGTGTGTGCGTATGTGTGCGTGTATGCGTGCGTGCATGCGTGTGCGCGAGTGCGCGTGTGCGTGTGTGTGTATGCTATCATTAACTAGCCACCGGCACCCAACACCAGCCACATGCACTTTAACTGTCTCTGTCTCCCTCCCTCTTCGCACCAAAAGGTGAAGAGAAAGAGTAGGGAGAGAGAAACCCATCTACCCTCTCTCGCCACCTCCTTTTTCTCCTCAAGCTCACTGCTACTCTCCAGACCATTAGGGGTGTGCTATACTGACAGTTTATAGTCTATCTGATATAAATAGATCCACCGGTGCACTCTCCAGAGTTTTCTTTTTCTCCTGCCATAAGGATTGGTTGTCAAGAGAGCATAGATCTAGAGTTGCTAGATTTTTCTTTCCATGTAAAATATCTGTAGCACAACGTGATAATTATGTTGTTGATAATTGGTCCCTACATACTGTATAAAAAATACCTACCGTTATGTTTTTCAATTGCAGGGATTAAGAAAATTATAAGGAAATTAATTATGTTTCAATGTCTGCCTGAGGAGTAGAATCTAGTAGTTTTACGTCTATGTTCAAAAGCAGGCAGCTCAGTGAATGGTGCAAAAGGGGCAAGCTAGCAGCATCTAGCGAGAGAACAGGACAAAAGCACACACTCAGTATTTTGTCCCTCAAGCTCTTAAACACACACACACATACACACATACACACACACACACTCTCCCATATCCCTCGCTTCATCATACACTCTCTCATTCTGTGTTCATGTTGTTTACTATGCAATGCTACAGAGATAATTGTAAACTTCCTTGCTTTGCTTCTCAGTTCTCTCAATTTGTTTCTACTAAAGGAATCATCTATTCACTCGTAATAAATTACATAAAGTCTAACGTGAATATACTGTAGATTGCTACACCGTTTCCTCCCTAATCTCTATTCCAGTTATTATTGAAAAGAGTGATGTGTTGAATAATATGTTGAAAGCTTTTAACACTTTCTATGAGCCACCAGTACAAAAAAGTATGAAAATGCTCTGGATAAGAGTGTCTGCTAAATGACTAAAATGTCAATGTAAATGTAAATCTGTAGGCTATATTCAAGGAATAGCGGCATATGTATTTCAAACATTTGTGTTGTAATCAGATTTGAACTCCCTTCTGAATGTCGTGATACATTTATTTTCATATCATTGTCACCAGTCAAAATTATTACACTCAAAAGTTATTCCAACTTCAAACAGTGGATGCTAGCTGGATGCTAAATGCTGCTAGCTGTCTATTTGAATGGCCGTTAGCATGCTACGTAGCATGCAGTAGGTTGATAGCGATATCAGCCAAATATGCTGCATGTCTGACATTTCATACAGCATTGCCAGCTAATAAGAACACAGTAATAGTATCGTTTTAAAGAATGAGGTACAACGTACATTTGGGCTTATTTGAAATGACAGATTTTCTTTTCATTGGGTGAAAATAGCCAACTGGTGAAAGACACAAACCTTGCTAATTGTTTATGGACCCCAACAGCCATGAGTTACCGAGGTCATGGTGTAAATTGTAGGATTTTAATTTGATCAACCTGTTGCAGGAGAACTTTCCTGCAATGCAGGAAATGTAAAACTTGCAGTGTATTTGAGGTTTAAAAAGGCTTCTGAAGTTTGTAATTTCCACTTTGAATTTTCAGACTTGGTATTCCCTTGCGAAAAATGTATCAACCCCTATAAAAATGTCCATGAATTATAATCCACATAATAATTCACATGTTCTCGTGCTGCAGGATTATTTTTCTGCTGTAGCAAACTGGCTCAAATTAAGATCCTACATCTGTACATCCACAGGTAGGAGAGTGTTGTGTCCAAAGTATTGAGGACCTAGCAGATACAGAAGTACAGTAGCGTTATTTAGCCCACATTTAAGAAAGAAAGCTGGCTCAACAATACACACAGAAAACCGTCTCTCTGTGTGTGAGAGAAATAATAAGAGAAAGAGAGAGAAAGACTGCTAGAGGAGTGTGTGAGAGAGAGAAATAATGAGGCGATGTCTTTGCGACAACAACATCAGAAGAAAGCAGCACAGAGGCCTAAACAAGTGTCAGACCACCAGATACGACGCACACATTCAAGACAATGATGCAAGAAAATAATATTGTAAATAGACAGAAAAGGTATGATAACACCAGTAATTAGGACAGCACAGATGGTAGCGATAAAATCGCTGGCTTCTTCTAATGTCACTGACCTGTTAGTATGTTGTGAGTGGACGTTAGTGGGGTACGTAGCTGATAGTCTGTATGTTTATGTGTCAAGAATCCCCTGTGTGCTGTGAATGGATGATATTACAGTGTACTTACAGCTGCGTTCAAGACCCTCACACTGTTTAGAGTTAAACAAGTACAGTGAGGGAAAAAAGTATTTGATCCCCTGCTGATTTTGTACGTTTGCCCACTGACAAAGACATGATCAGTCTATAATTTTAATGGTAGGTTTATTTGAACAGTGAGAGACAGAATAACAACAAAAAAATCCAGAAAGACGCATGTAAAAAATGTTATAAATTGATTTGCATTTTAATGAGGGAAATAAGTATTTGACCCCTCTGCAAAACATGACTTAGTACTTGGTGGCAAAACCCTTGCTGGCAATCACAGAGGTCAGACGTTTCTTGTAGTTGGCCACCAGGTTTGCACACATCTCAGGAGGGATTTTGTCCCACTCCTCTTTGCAGATCTTCTCCAAGTCATTAAGGTTTCGAAGCTGACGTTTGGCAACTCGAACCTTCAGCTCCCTCCACAGATTTTCTATGGGATTAAGGTCTGGAGACTGGCTAGGCCACTCCAGGACCTTAATGTGCTTCTTCTTGAGCCACTCCTTTGTTGCCTAGGCCGTGTGTTTTGGGTCGTTGCCATGCTGGAATACCCATCCACAACCCATTTTCAATGCCCTGGCTGAGGGAAGGAGGTTCTCACCCAAGATTTGACGGTACATGGCCCCGTCCATCGTCCCTTTGATGCAGTGAAGTTGTCCTGTCCCCTTAGCAGAAAAACACCCCCAAAGCATAATGTTTCCACCTCCATGTTTGAAGGTGGGGATGGAGTTCTTGGGGTCATAGGCAGCATTCCTCCTCCTCCAAACACGGCGAGTTGAATTGATGCCAAAGAGCTCCATTTTGGTCTCATCTGACCACAACACTTTCACCCAGTTCTCCTCTGAATCATTCAGATGTTCATTGGCAAACTTCAGATGGGCATGTACAGTATATGTGCTTTCTTAAGCAGGGGGACCTTGCGGGCTCTGCAGGATTTCAGTCCTTCATGGCGTAGTGTGTTACCAATTATTTTCTTGGTGACTATGGTCCCAGCTGCGTTGAGATCATTGACAAGATCCTCCCGTGTAGTTCTGGGCTGATTCCTCACCGTTCTCATAATCATTGCAACTCCACGAGGTGAGATCTTGCATGGAGCCCCAGGCCAAGGGAGATTGACAGTCTTTTGTGTTTCTTCCATTTGCAAATAATCGCACCAACTGTTGTCGCCTTCTCACCAAGCTGCTTGGTGATGGTCTTATAGCCCATTCCAGCCTTGTGTAGTTCTACAATCTTGTCCCTGACATCCGTGGAGAGCTCTTTGGTCTTGGCCATGGTGGAGAGTGTGTACAGGTGTCTTTTATACAGGTAACAAGCTGAGATTAGGAGCACTCCCTTTAAGAGTGTGCTCCAAATCTCAGCTCGTTACCTGTATAAAAGACACCTGGGAGCCAGAAATCTTTCTGATTGAGAGGGGGTCAAATACTTATTTCCCTCATTAAAATGCAAATCAATTTATAACATTTTTGACATGCGTTTTTCTGGATTTTTTAAATTTTTATTCTGTCTCTCACTGTTCAAATAAACCTACCATTAAAATTATAGACTGATCATTTCTTTGTCAGTGGGCAAACGTACAAAATCAGCAGCGGATCAAATACTTTTTTCCCTCACTGTAACTGACAAAGTTACTGGTTCAAGAAATGGGTTTGGGGGTCTTGAACCTAGCCAAGTACCCGATAACATACACACTATGCACACACGTACACATGGATTTTGTGTTGTGGATATGTGGTAGTGGAGTAGGGCCCTGAGGGCACACACTTAATACGTTGTAAAATCTGTTGGGAATGTATTGTAATGTTTGAAAAAATGTATAACTGCCTTAATTTTGCTGGACCCGAGGAAGAGTAGCTGCTGCCTTGGCAACAGCTAATGGGGATCCATAATAAATACAAATACAAACTAGAACATTCTTTGTTGTTTTCTTCTTCTTCTTCTTGCCCAAACAAAACTACACAGAAAACTAAGGCCCACTTAAAAGATACACTTATGATGACTACTACAATCCATGGATTGATGTGGTTGATGACTGTTATTTTGTCCCTTCACACCAAGCCACTTTCATTGTATAAGATATGGAAGGTGTTTGGTACGTGCACCCCAATTCTACCACCCCCAGCATACTGAACCCGCAATGTCAGTTCCGCTGTTGAGGAAGGCAACAGATCTCTGTTTCCCGGGAGATGCTTGGGCTGGATCAATATTCTCCGTCATTTTTTTTTTTTACACGGGCCAATTACCAAGGAGACCATTCCAGACATTGCAGCTACAAAGTGCCCCCCACAACACACACACACACACACACACACACACACACACACACACACACACACACACACACCCCTCCACCCATAGCCCCTGAGAGTGGATGGTTCAACTGAATCAATCAATGTCCTTCTTTCTTTCTCTGTCTCTTTCTCTTTAGTCACGTGGTGACAGGTTTCCCATCGGACTGGTAGTGTTCTGCATCGACAAACCTCTCCCCAAAGACATTGTAGTTGGCTGTGTGTTTCGGACGAGGTCTGTGTCTCAAATGGCACCTTACTCCCTATTACATTTTAGTTGGTTGTGTGTATCTCTATCCTGTACTGCCAGAAAAGCACTGACCACCCCTCTGGGCCTGGTTTATCTCTAGGTTTCTTCCTACTAGGGAGTTTTTCCTGGTCACTGTGCTTCTAATTCTGCATTGCTCTTTGGGTTTTAGGCCGGGTATCTGTAAAGCACTCTGACAATTGTTGCTGTTATAAGGGCTTTATAAAGTACATTTGATTGATTGGTTTTACATTCCTATTGCCAAAAGTAGAGCACTAAATTGATAATTTGGTCCAATGTTGTCTTTCAGATAGCCTAAGCAAAATGCCACACAAAGTAAATAATATGACCATTTCAGTAAGACACTTCTCCAAGACAATTTGAAAGGAAGAGCTATGAGAAGCCTTGGGTTGCTTTCAACTACATTTACTAGTTCACAATACAACATGTCATACAGAATATGTACACTTGTCAGTATAGGATGTCCTCGTCCATGTGCCACAACGATGTTTACAGTATGTGTTATGCGTTTGCATGGCCAATGGCTTTGACACCCATGATCTATAGGAACTTGCATTTTAAATGATAGTCCCACTAAGAGCAAACCAGGTGGGCTGGCGTATCGCTGCAGAATGCTGTGATAGCCATGCTGTTTAAGTGTGCCTTGAATTCTAAATAAATCACAGACAATGTCACCAGCAAAGCACCCCCACACCATCACACCTCCTCCTCCATGCTTCACGGTGGGAACCACACATGCCGAGATCATCCGTTCACCTACTCTGCGTCTCACAAAGACATGGCGGTTGGAACCAAAAATCTCAAATCAAGTCTCTTCTTCTTATTGGTGTACTTTAGTAGTGTTTTCTTTGCAGCAATTCGACCATGAAGGCCTGATTCGCGCAGTCTCCTCTGAACAGTTGATGTTGAGATGTGTCTGTTACTTGAACTCTGTGAAGCATTTTTTTGGGCTGCAATTTCTGAGGCTGGTAACTCCAATGAACTTATCCTCTGCAGCAGAGGTAACTCTGGGTCTTCGTTTCCTGTGGAAGTCCTCATGAGAGCCAGTTTCATCATAGCGCTTGATGGTTTTTGCGACAGCACTTGAAGAAACTTTCAAAGTTCTTGAAATGTTCCGTATTGACTGACCTTCATGTTTTAAAGTGATGATGGACTGCCATTTCTCTTTGCTTATTTGAGCTGTTCTTGCCATAATATGGACTTGGTCTTTTACCAAATAGGGCTATTTTCTGTATATACCACCCATACCTTGTCACAACACAACTGATTGGTTCAAACGCATTAAGAAGGAAATAAATTCCACAAATTAACTTTTAACAAGGCACACCTGTTAATTGAAATGCATTCCAGGTGACTACCTCATGAAGCTAGGCCCTGTGTAGCTCAGTTGGTAGAGCATGGCGCTTGCAACGCCAGGGTTGTGGGTTTGTTTCCGACAGGGGGCCAGTATGAAAATGTATGCACTCACTAACTGTAAGTCGCTCTGGATAAGAGCGTCTGCTAAATGACTAAAAGGAAAAAATAAAAGGAAAAAGTGAAGCTGGTTGAGAGAATGCCAATAGTGTGCAAAGCTGTCATCAAGGCAAAGGGTGGCTACTTTGAAGAATCTCGATATATAATATATTTTGATTTGTTTAACACTTTTTTGGTTACTACATGATTCCATATGAGTTATTTCATAGTTTTGATGTCTTCACTATTATTCTACAGTGTAGAAAATAGTAAAAATAAAGAAAAACTCTGAGTAGGTGTCACGACTTCCGTCGAAGTTGGTGCCTCTCCTTGTTCGGGCGGCGTTCGCCCGATCTACGTTTCTTTTTCCATTTGTTTTGTCTTGATTGTACACACCTGGTTCCCATTACATTATATTATTTCCCTATTTAACCCTCTGGTTCCCGCATGGTTTTGTGTGTGTTTGTTCTTTGTTTTGTGTCTAAGACTTATGTGAGCTGGTGTGTTTTCCCTGCGTGGAAATTAGTGTTGTTTATTTTTCGAGTAAAGTACGTCGTTTACTCAGTTCTGTGTCCTGCGCCTGACTCCGTCCAACCGCTGCACATTGACACCTGACAGAAACACGCACCACATATGGAGTCAGCAGGTGCATCCAGTCCTCCGGTACCAGTGGAGGAGCGCGTCCAGCAGCACGCGGCGATGCTCCAGAATCTTGGCACAGCCATGGATCGCGTGTTGCAGACCATGGAGCGATGGGAGTGAGGGGGTTTTCCCACAACCCCATCAACTTCAGATCAACCCACACCGATGTCCACCCCTCCATCACCTGGACCCAGTGGGATTCGGCTCTCGCTCCCGAGGGCATATGATGGGACGGCTGCCGGGTGCCAGGGGTTCCTGCTCCAGGTGGAGCTCTACCTGGCGACCATCCACCCGGCTCCCTCGGGATACGAGAGCGTGTCCGGCCTCATCTCCTGTCTGTCGGGGAGAGCGCTTGAGTGTGCCAACGCCGAATGGGGGGGAATAGACACAGCGTTGGTTCACTATGAGGATTTCACCCGCCGCTTCCGGGCGGTCTTCAAGCATCTACCTGAGGGGAGAGTGGCGGGGGAACGCTTCTTCCACCTCAGACAGGGGAAGAAGGGGCGCACAGGACTTCGCACTGGACTTCAGGACCTTGGCTGCCAGCGCGGGATGGAATGAGAGGGCCCTGATCGACCATTACCGGTGTAGTCTACGTGAGGATGTTCGTCGGGAGCTGGCATGCAGGGACACCACCCTTACCCTCGACCAGCCGGTGGATTTATCTATACGGCTGGATAACCTGTTGGCCACCCGCGGACGTCCTGGTCAGGGTCCGTCCATTCCATCCCCCAGCACCTCCGACCCTACCCCTATGGAGCTCGGAGGTGCTGCTCGAAGGGTGACCGGAGGGGGGGCCGTTTCCTGCACCAACTGTGGCCGCAGAGGGCACACTGCTGGTCGGTGCTGGGGAGGTTCCCCAGGGAGTCGAGGCAGCAGGCAGGGCTCTGGTGGATCATCCCAGGTGAGTAGGCACCCAACTCACCCAGAGCTCCCTGTTGCGTACATGTGTGTATGCATAGAATTTCCGGAGTTTTCCCCGCATTCCCAGCATAAGGAGCTAGTAGATTCAGGCGCAGCTGGGAACTTTATTGACCGTTCATTTGCACGTAGATTAGGGATCCCTATTGTTCCTGTTGATGTGCCCTTCCCTGTACATGCCTTAGATAGTCGTCCTTTAGGGTCGGGCCTGATTATGGAGGTCACAGCTCCACTATGTATGAAAACGCAGGAGGAGAGAATTAGTCTCTTCCTGATCGATTCTCCTGCGTTTCCTGTGGTGTTTGGGCTTCCCTGGTTGGCCTCTCATGACCCCACTATTTCGTGGCAACAGAGGGCTCTCAAGGGATGGTCACGTCAGTGCTCAGGGAGGTGTGTAGGTGTTTCCATAGGTGCAACTACGGTGGAGAGTCCAAACCAGGTCTCCACTATGAACATTCCCCCCGAATATGCCGATTTGGCACTCGCCTTCTGTAAAAAGAAGGCGACTCAACTACCACCCCATCGACAGGGGGATTGTGCGATAAATCTCCAGGTAGGTGCAGCACTTCCCAGGAGTCACGTGTATCCTCTGTCTCAGGAGGAGACGGCGGCTATGGAAACATATGTCTCCGAATCTCTGGGACAGGGATACATTCGGCCTTCCACTTCACCTGCCCCCTCAAGTTTATTTTTTGTGAAGAAGAAGGATGGAGGTTTACGCCCGTGCATTGACTATCGAGGTCTAAATCAGATCACTGTGAAGTACAGTTACCCACTGCCTCTCATAGCCAGTGTGACAGAGTCATTGCACGGGGCGCTCTTCTTCACCAAATTGGATCTCAGGAGCGCTTACAACCTGGTGCGTATCCGGGAGGGGGATGAGTGGAAGACGGCTTTTAGTACCACCTCTGGGCACTATGAGTACCTCGTCATGCCGTACGGGTTGATGAATGCTCCATCAGTCTTCCAATCCTTCGTAGACAAGATTTTCAGGGACCTGCATGGGAAGGGTGTAGTGGTGTATATAGATGACATTCTAATATACTCTGCTACATGCACTGAGCATGTGTCCCTGGTGCGCAAGGTGCTTGGTCGACTGTTGGAGCATGACCTATACGTCAAGGCTGAGAAATGTCTGTTCTTCCAACAGTCCGTCTCCTTCCTAGGGTCCCGCCTGTCCGCGTCAGGGGTGGAGATGGAGAATGACCAAATTTCAGCCGTGCGTAATTGGCCAACTCCAACCACGGTAAAGGAGGTGCAGCAGTTCTTAGGGTTTGCCAACTACTACCGGAGGTTTATCCGGGGCTTTGGTCAGGTAGCGGCTCCCATTACCTCCTTGCTGAAGGGGGGACCGGTGCGACTGCAGTGGTCAGCTGGGGCAGACAGGGCTTTTGGTCACCTGAAGGCTCTGTTTACCTCGGCTCCCGTGCTGGCTCATCCTGATCCCTCCTTGGCATTCATAGTAGAGGTGGACGCGTCCGAGGCTGGGATAGGAGCTGTGCTGTCTCAGCGCTCGGGTACGCCACCAAAGCTCCGCCCCTGGTCAGGGTGGTATGGGAGGTTGACGCGGACATCGAGCGGGTGTTACGTACGGATCCCACTCCCACCCAGTGTCCAGTTGGGCGTCTGTACGTTCCGTCTGATGTTCACGATCGATTGATCTGTTGGGCTCACACGTCACCCTCCTCTGGTCCCACGTCTTCCGGCACTATGGGGTGCCTAAGGATATAGTGTCTGATCGGGCCCACAGTTCACATAAAGAGTCTGAAGGGTGTTCATGGAACGTCTGGGGCTCTCGGTCAGCCTGACCTCAGGTTTTCACCCCGAGAGTAATGGGCAGGTGGAGAGAATTAACCAGGATGTGGGTAGGTTTCTGCGGTCCTATTGCCAGGACCGGACGGGGGAGTGGGCGGCTTTCATCCCCTGGGCAGAGATGGCCCAGAACTCCCTCCGCCACTCCTCCACTAACATGTCTCCGTTTCAGTGTGTACTAGGTTATCAGCCGGTCCTGGCACCGTGGCATCAGAGCCAGATCGAGGCACCTGCGGTGGATGAATGGTTTCGGCGCTCGGAGGAGACATGGGACGCTGCCCATGTGCGCCTGCAACGGGCCATCAGGCGACAGAAGGCGAGCGCCGACCGCCACCGCAGTGACCGGGTCTGGCTCTCGACCCGAAACCTGACCCTTCGCCTGCCCTGCCGGAAGCTGGGTCCGCGGTTTGTGGGGCCATTTAAAGTCCTGAGGAGACTGAACGAGGTATGCTATAGGTTACAGCTCCCCCCTGATTACTGTGTTAAACCCTCAGGCCGGTGGTGGCAGATCCGCTCCAGCAGTCTGAGGTGCGGGAGGTTCCTCCGCCCCCTCTGGACATCGAGGGGGTCCCGGCGTATACTGTACGAGCCATCATGGACTCAAGGCGTCGGGCGAGGGGCCTTCAGTACCTCGTGGAGTGGGAGGGGTACAGTCCGGAGGAGAGATGCTGGGTGCCGGTGGAGGACATGCTGGACCCTTCCTTACTGCAGGAATTTCACCGCCTCCACCCGGATCGTCCTGCGCCTCATCCTACGGGTCGTCCCCGAGGCCGGTGTCGTCAATAGGGGGGGTACTGTCACGACTTCCGCCGAAGTTGAAGCCTCCCTTGTTCGGGCGGCGTTCGGCGGTCGTCGCCACCGGCTTTCTAGCTGCCACCGATCTACGTTTCTTTGCCATTTGTTTTGTCTTGATTGTACACACCTGGTTCCCATTATATTATATTATTTCCCTATTTAACCCTCTGGTTCCTGCATGGTTTTGAAAAAAAAAGTCCTTCCTTCCTCCCTTCCTCGTTTTATTAGTAGGAATGTTGGGCTACAGTACATGTCTGCTACCCTCCTCCACAAACAACCTTGTTGTTCACTGAGCGAAGTCTCTCTATTCCTCTCTCTCTCTCTCTCGCTCTCTCTCTCTCTCTCTCTCTCTCTCCCTCTCTCTCTCCCTCTCTCTCTCCCACTCTCCGTCTCTCTCCCCCTCTCTCTCTCCCCCGCTCTATCTCTCTCTCCTCTCTCCCTCTCTCTCTCCCCCGCTCTCGCTCTCTCTCTCTCCCCCTCTCACTCCCTCTATCTCT